>NW_027488214.1:0-8972 GCF_050908995.1 Andrena cerasifolii | reverse complement strand
TTTTTTAATTTTTAAAATTTTTTTAATTTTTTAATTTTTTTTTAATTTTGGAAAATTTTTCTAAAAATTTTTTTTAATTTTTTTAAAAGTATTATTTTTTTATTTCAAAAATGTTTTTTAATTTTTTTTAATTTTTTCAAATTTTTAAATTTTTTTTAATTTTTAAATTTGATTTTTATATTTAAAAATTTTTTAATTTTAAATTATTTGGTTTTAATTTGAAATTTTTTTCCATTTTTAAATTTTTTTTTTAATTTTTGAAAATTTTTCTATTTTTTTTTAATTTCTTTAAAAGTATTATTTTTTATTTCAAAATTTTTTTTTTAATTTTTTTAAAAGAATTATTTTTTTATTTCAAAAATGTTTTTTAATTTTTTTTTAATTTTTTCAATTTTTTTTAAATTTTTAAAAAATTTTTTTTTTAATTTTTGAAATTTTTTCTAAAATTTTTTAAATTTTTTTAAAAGTATTATTTTTTTATTTCCAAAATGTTTTTTAATTTTATTTAAATTTTTTTAAGATTTTCTTATAATTTTAAATTTTTTTTTTTAATTTTTAAAAATTTTTTAAAAGTATTATTTTTTATTTAAAAAATGTTTTTTAATTTTTTAAAAAATTTAAAAATAATTTTTTTTAATTTTTAAAATTTTTTTTTAAAAATTTGTTTCAATTTTTAACAAAATTAAAAAAAATTTATTTATTTTTTAATTTTTTTCTATATTTTTTAATTTTTTTAATTTTTAAAATTTTTTTTTTTTTTAATTTTTGAAAATTTTTCTAAATTTTTTTTTAAATTTTTAATAGTATTATTTTTTTACTTAAAAATGTTTTTTAATTTTTTGAAAATTTTTCTCAATTTTTAAATTTTTTTTTTAAAAGTATTATTTTTTATTTCAAAAATGTTTTTTAATTTTTTTTTAATTTTTTCAAATTTTTAAATTTTTTTTAATTTTTAAATTTGTTTTTTATATTTTAAATTTTTTTTAATTTTAAATTATTTGGTTTTAATTTGAAATTTTTTTTTCATTTTTAATTTTTTTTTTAATTTTTGAAAATTTTTCTATTTTTTTTTAATTTCCTTAAAAGTATTATTTTTTATTTCAAAAATATTTTTTAATTTTTTAAAATTTTTTTAAATTTTTTTAATTTTTTTTTTAAAAAATTGTTTCAATTTTTTAACAAAATTAAAAAAAAATTATTTATTTTTTAATTTTTATTCTATATTTTTTAATTTTTTTAATTTTTAAAATTTTTTTAATTTTTTAATTTTTTTTTAATTTTGGAAAATTTTTCTAAAAATTTTTTTTTAATTTTTTTAAAAGAATTATTTTTTTATTTCAAAAATGTTTTTTAATTTTTTTTTAATTTTTTCAATTTTTTTTAAATTTTTAAAAAATTTTTTTTTTAATTTTTGAAATTTTTTCTAAAATTTTTTTAAATTTTTTTAAAAGTATTATTTTTTTATTTCCAAAATGTTTTTTAATTTTATTTAAATTTTTTTAAGATTTTCTTATAATTTTAAATTTTTTTTTTAATTTTTAAAAATTTTTTAAAAGTATTATTTTTTATTTAAAAAATGTTTTTTAATTTTTTAAAAAATTTAAAAATAATTTTTTTTAATTTTTAAAATTTTTTTTTAAAAATTTGTTTCAATTTTTAACAAAATTAAAAAAAATTTATTTATTTTTTAATTTTTTTCTATATTTTAAATTTTTTTAATTTTTAAAATTTTTAAAATTTTTTTTTTAAAAATTTGTTTCAATTTTTTAACAAAATTAAAAAAAAATTATTTATTTTTTAATCTTTTTCTTTATTTTTTAATTTTTTAATTTTTTTAATTTTTCAAATTTTTTTACTTTTTTTTTAATTTTTGAAATTTTTTCTAAAATATTTTTTATTTTTTTAAAAGTATTATTTTTTTATTTCAAAAATGTTTTTTAATTTTTTAAATTTTTTTTTAATTTTTATTTTTTTTAATATTTCAAATTTTCTTAATTTTTTTTTAATTTTTTAAACAAATTTTTTTAATTTTTTAAATTTTTTTTTAAATTTAAAAAAATTTTTAAATTTTTTAACAAATTTCTTTGCTTTATTTTTATTAAAATTTTTTAAAAAATTTTTTAATTTTTTTTTAAAAATTTGTTTCAATTTTTTATCAAAATTAAAAAAAATATTTATTTTTTAATTTTTAATTTTTTTAATTTTTAAATTTTTTTTTTTAATTTTTGAAAATTTTTAAAATTTTTTTTTAATTTTTTTAAAAGTATTATTTTTTATTTCAAAAATGTTTTTTAATTTTATTTAATTTTTTTTTAAATTTCCTTATAATTTTTTTTAATTTTTAAATTTTTTTGAATTTTTTTTGAAATTTTTTTTGAAATTTTTAAATTTTTTTTTAATTTTTTTTTAATTTTTGAAAATTTTTCTAAATTTTTCTAAAATTTTTTTAAAAGTATTATTTTTTTATTTCAAAAATGTTTTTTAATTTTATTTAAATTTTTTCAAGATTTTCTTATAATATTTAAATTTTTTCAAAAGTATTATTTTTTTATTTCAAAAATGTTTTTTAATTTTTTTTAATTTTTTCAAATTTTTAAATTTTTTTTTAAATTTTCTTATATTTTTTTTAATTTAAAATTTTTTTTTATATTTTAAATTTTTTTAATTTAAATTTTTTTTTAATTTTAAATTTTTTTTTCATTTTTAATTTTTTTTATTTTTTTTAATTTTTTAAAATTTTTTTTTAAATTTTAAAAAATTTTTTAAAATTATAATTTTTTTATTTCAAAAAATGTTTTTTAATTTTTTTAAAATTTTTTTTCTTTTATTTTAATTTTTTTTAATTTTTTCAATTTTTTAATATTTTTTAAATTTTCTTATAATTTTTTTTAATTTTTAAAATTTTTTCAAATTTTTTTAAATTTTTTAAAAATTTTCTTTGCTTTATTTTTATTTAAATTTTTTAAAAATTAAAAAAAAAATTTGAGTTTGTTTCAATTTTTTAACAAAATTAAAAAAATTTATTTATTTTTTAATTTTTTTCTATATTTTTTAATTTTTTTAATTTTTTAATTTTTAAAATTTTTTTTTTAATTTTTGAAAATTTTTCTAATTTTTTTTTAATTTTTTTAAAAGTATTATTTTTTTATTTCAAAAATGTTTTTTAATTTTTTTAAATTTTTTAAAATTTTTAAATTTTTTTAAAATTTTTTTATTATTTTTTTTATTTTTTTTAAAAAATTATTTATATTTTTTAATTTTTTTAATTTTAAATTTTTTTTAAATTTTTAATTTTTTTTATGTTTTAAATTATTTATATTTTTTAATTTTTTTAATTTTAAATTTTTTTTTAAATTTTTAAATTTTTTTTTATGTTTTAAATTATTTATATTTTTTAATTTTTTTAATTTTAAATTTTTTTTTTAATTTTAAATTTTTTTTTTAAATTTTTAAATTTTTTTTTATGTTTTAAATTTTTTTAATTTTAAATTTTTTTTAATTTTAATTTTTTTTTCATTTTTAAATTTTTTTTTATTTTTTTTCATTTTGGAAATTTTTCTAATTTTTTTAAAAAAATTTTAAAAGTATTATTTTTTTATTTCAAAAATGCTTTTTAATTTTTTAAAAAATTTAAAAAAAATTTTTTTTAATTTTTTAAACTTTTTTTTTAAAATTTGTTTCAATTTTTAACAAAATTAAAAAAAATTTATTTATTTTTTAATTTTTTTTCTATATTTTTTAATTTTTTTAATTTTTAAAATTTTTTTATTTTCTTTTAATTTTTGAAAATTTTTCTAAATTTTTTTAAAATTTTTTTAAAAGTATTATTTTTTTATTTCAAAAATGTTTTTTAATTTTTTTAATTTTTTCAATTTTTTTTAAATTTTAAAAAAAAATTTTTTTAAATTTTTAAATTTTTTTTTTAAATTTTTAAATTTTTTTTAAATTTTTAAAAAATTTCTTTGCTTTATTTTTATTCAAATTTTTAAAAAAATTTTTTAATTTTTTTTTAAAAATTTGTTTCAATTTTTTAACAAAATTAAAAAAAATTATTTATTTTTTTCTTTATTTTTTAATTTTTTTTAATTTTTTTAATTTTTAAAATTTTTTATTTTTTTTTTCAATTTTTGAAAATTTTAGAAAAAAATTTTTTAATTTTTTTAAAAGTATTATTTTTTTATTTAAAAAATGTTTTTTAATTTTTTTTTAATTTTTTTTTAATTTTTTTTAAATTTTTTTATTTTTTTTAAAATTTGTTTCAATTTTTTAACAAAATTAAAAAAAATTATTTATTTTTTAATTTTTTTATTTATTTTTTAATTTTTTTTTCTATATTTTTTAATTTTTTTAATTTTTTTAATTTTTTTAATTTTTTTAATTTTTAAAATTTTTCTATTTTTTTTTAATTTCTTTAAAAGTATTATTTTTTATTTCAAAAATATTTTTTAATTTTTTAAAATTTTTTAAAAATTTTTTTTTAAATTTTTTTAATTTTTTTTTTTAAAAATTGTTTCAATTTTTTAACAAATTAAAAAAAAATTATTTATTTTTTAATTTTTTTTCTAAATTTTTTAATTTTTTTAATTTGTAAATTTTTTTTTTATTTTTTTTTAATTTTTGAAAATTTTTCTAAAATTTTTTTAATTTTTTTAAAAGAATTATTTTTTTATTTCAAAAATGTTTTTTACTTTTTTTTTAATTTTTTCAAATTTTTAAATTTTTTTTAAATTTTTTTTAAATTTTCTTATATTTCTTTTTAATTTTTAAAATTTTTTCAAAATTTTTAAAATTTTTTCAAAATTTTTAAAATTTTTTCAAAATTTTTAAATTTTTTTAAAAATTTTTAAAAAATTTAAAAAAAATTTTTTTTTTAAATTATTAAAAAAAAATTTTTTAAATTTTATTAATTTTTTTTTTTTTTAATTTTTAAGTTTTTCTTAAAACTTTTTTTTTAATTTTTTAAACAAATTTTTTTAATTTTTTTAATTTTTTTTTAAATTTTAAAAAAAAATTTAAATTTTTTAAAAAATTTCTTTGCTTTATTTTTAAAAATTTGTTTCAATTTTTTAACAAAATTAAAAAAAAATATTTATTTTTTAAATTTTTTTCTTTATTTTTTAATTTTTTTAATTTTTAGATTTTTTTAATTTTTCAAAATTTTTAAAATTTTTTTTTAATTTTGTTAAAAGTATTATTTTTTATTTCAAAAATGTTTTTTAATTTTTTAAAAATTTTTTTAAATTTTTTTTTTAATTTTTTTATTTTTTTTAAAAAATTTGATTCAATTTTTTAACAAAATTAAAAAAAAATTATTTATTTTTTAATCTTTTTCTTTATTTTTTAATTTTTTAATTTTTTTAATTTTTCAAATTTTTTTTATTTTTTTTTCAATTTTTGAAAATTTAAAAAAAAATTTTTTTAATTTTTTTAAAAGTATTATATTTATATATAAAAAATGTTTTTTAATTTTTTTAAAATTTTTTTTTTTAATTTTTTTTTAATTTTTTTAATTTTTTTAAAAATTTTAAAAATTTTCTTGGCTTTATTTTTATTTAAATTTTTTAAAAATTTAAAAAAAATTTAAGTTTGTTTCAATTTATTAACAAAATTAAAAAAATTATTTATTTTTTAATTTTTTTTCTATATTTTTTAATTTTTTTAATTTTTTAATTTTTAAAATTTTTTTTTTTAATTTTTGAAAATTTTTCTAAATTTTTTTTTAAATTTTTTAATAGTATTATTTTTTTATTTAAAAATGTTTTTTAATTTTTTGAAAATTTTTCTCAATTTTTTAAATTTTTTTTTAAAAGAATTATTTTTTTATTTCAAAAATGTTTTTAATTTTTTTTAATTTTTTCAAACTTTTCAATTTTTTTTTAATTTTTAAAATTTTTTTTAATTTTTTTTTAATTTTTGAAAATTTTCTAATTTTTTTTTAATTTCTTTATAAGTATTATTTTTTATTTCAAAAATATTTTTTAATTTTTTAAATTTTTTTTTAATTTTTTTTTTAAATTTTTTTAATTTTTTTTTTAAAAAATTGTTGCAATTTTTTAACAAAATTAAAAAAAAATTATTTATTTTTTAATTTTTTTCTATACTTTTTAATTTTTTTAATTTGTAAAATTTTTTTTTATTTTTTTTTAATTTTTGAAAATTTTTCTAAAATTTTTTTTAATTTTTTTAAAAGAATTATTTTTTTATTTCAAAAATGTTTTTTAATTTTTTTTTAATTTTTAAAATTTTTTCAAAATTTAAAAAAAAAAATTTTTTAATTTTTTTTTAAATTTTTAAAAAAAAAATTTTAAATTTTTATTTTAATTTTTTTTCAATTTTTAAAATTTTCTTAAAACTTTTTTTTTAATTTTTTAAACAAAATTTTTTAATTTTTTTAATTTTTTATTTTTAATTTTAAAAATTTTTTTAAATTTTTTAAAAAATTTCTTTGCTTTATTTTTATTTAAATTTTTTAAAAAAAAATTAAATTTTTTTAAAAAAATTTGTTTCAATTTTTTAACAAAATTAAAAAAAAATTCTTTATTTTTTAATTTTTTTCTTTATTTTTTAATTTTTTTCTTTATTTTTTAATTTTTTTAATTTTTTTAATTTTTAAAATTTTTTTTCAATTTTTGAAAATTTTTTAAATTTTTTTATTAATTTTTTTAAAAGTATTATTTTTTATTTAAAAAATGTTGTTTAATTTTTCAAAATTTTTTTAAAATTTTTAATTTTCTTTTTTTTAATTTTTAAAATTTTCTTAAAACTTTTTTTTTAATTTTTTAAACAAAATTTTTTAATTTTTAAAATTTTTTTTTTAAATTTTTAAAATTTTTTTTAAATTTTTAAAATTTTTTTTAAATTTTTTTTAAATTATAATTTTTTTATTTCAAAAAATGTTTTTTAATTTTTTTTAAATTTTTTCTTTTATTTTAATTTTTTTAATTTTTTCAACTTTTTAATTTTTTTAAAAATTTTCTTATAATTTTTTTTAATTTTTAAAATTTTTTTAAATTTTTTTTAAAAATTTTTTTAAATTTTTTAAAATTTTTTAAAAATTTTCTTTGCTTTATTTTTACTTAAATTTTTTAAAAATTTAAAAAAAAATTTAAGTTTGTTTCAATTTTTTAACTATATTAAAAAAATTTATTTATTTTTTAATTTCTTTTCTATATTTTTTAATTTTTTTAATTTTTTAATTTTTAAAATTTTTTTTTTTTAATTTTTCTAAATTTTTTTTTAAATTTTTTAATAGTATTATTTTTTTATTTAAAAATGTTTTTTAATTTTTTGAAAATTTTAAAAAAAATTTAAGTTTGTTTCAATTTTTTAACAATATTAAAAAAATTTATTTATTTTTTAATTTCTTTTCTATATTTTTTAATTTTTTTAATTTTTAAAATTTTTCTAATTTTTTTAAAAGTATTATTTTTTTATTTCAAAAATGTTTTTTAATTTTTAAAAATTTTTTTTAACTTTTTTTTTAAATTTTTTAATTTTTTTTTTAAAAATTTGTTTCAATTTTTTAACAAAATTAAAAAAAATTTATTTATTTTTTAATTTTTTTCTATATTTTTGAATTTTTTAAATTTTTTTAATTTTTTAAATTTTTTTATTTTTTTTTAATTTTTTAAATTTTTTCTAAAATTTTTAAAAATTTTTTTAAAAGTATTATTTTTTTATTTCAAAAATGTTTTTTAATTTTATTTAAATTTTTTCAAGATTTTCTTATAATTTTTAAATTTTTTTAAAAGTATTATTTTTTTATTTCAAAAATGTTTTTTAATTTTTTTAATTTTTTCAATTTTTTTTAAATTTAAAAAAAAAATTTTTTTAAATTTTTAAATTTTTTTTTTTAAATTTTTAAATTTTTTTTAAATTTTTTAAAAAATTTCTTTGCTTTATTTTTATTCAAATTTTTAAAAAAATTTTTTAATTTTTTTTTAAAAATTTGTTTCAATTTTTTAACAAAATTAAAAAAAAATATTTATTTTTTAAATTTTTTTCTTTATTTTTTAATTTTTTTAATTTTTAGATTTTTTTAATTTTTCAAAATTTTTAAATTTTTTTTTTAATTTTGTTAAAAGTATTATTTTTTATTTCAAAAATGTTTTTTAATTTTTTAAAATTTTTTTTAAATTTTTTTTTTAATTTTTTTATTTTTTTTAAAAAATTTGATTCAATTTTTTAACAAAATTAAAAAAAAATTATTTATTTTTTAATCTTTTTCTTTATTTTTTAATTTTTTAATTTTTTTAATTTTTCAAATTTTTTTTATTTTTTTTTCAATTTTTGAAAATTTAAAAAAAATTTTTTTTTAATTTTTTTAAAAGTATTATTTTTTTATATAAAAAATGTTTTTTAATTTTTTTAAAAATTTTTTTTTAATTTTTTTTTAATTTTTTTAATTTTTTTAAAAATTTTAAAAATTTTCTTGGCTTTATTTTTATTTAAATTTTTTAAAAATTTAAAAAAAAAATTAAGTTTGTTTCAATTTATTAACAAAATTAAAAAAATTATTTATTTTTTAATTTTTTTTCTATATTTTTTAATTTTTTTAATTTTTTAATTTTTAAAATTTTTTTTTTTAATTTTTGAAAATTTTTCTAAATTTTTTTTTAAATTTTTTAATAGTATTATTTTTTTATTTAAAAATGTTTTTTAATTTTTTGAAAATTTTTCTCAATTTTTTAAATTTTTTTTTAAAAGAATTATTTTTTTATTTCAAAAATGTTTTTAATTTTTTTTAATTTTTTCAAACTTTTCAATTTTTTTTTAATTTTTAAAATTTTTTTAAATTTTTTTTTAATTTTTGAAAATTTTTCTAATTTTTTTTTAATTTCTTTATAAGTATTATTTTTTATTTCAAAAATATTTTTTAATTTTTTAAATTTTTTTTTAATTTTTTTTTTAAATTTTTTTAATTTTTTTTTTAAAAAAATTGTTGCAATTTTTTAACAAAATTAAAAAAAATT
>NW_027488213.1:0-8983 GCF_050908995.1 Andrena cerasifolii | reverse complement strand
TTGGTTCGTTTGTTTCTTTGTTTCTTTCTTTCTTTGTTCGTTTGTTCGTTTGTTCGTTTGTTCGTTTGTTCGTTTGTTCGTTTGTTCGTTTGTTCGTTTGTTCGTTGGTTCGTTTGTTCGTTTGTTCGTTTGTTCGTTTGTTCGTTGGTTCGTTTGTTCGTTTGTTCGTTTGTTCGTTTGTTCGTTTGTCCGTTTGTTCGTTTGTTCGTTGGTTCGTTGGTTCGTAGGTTCGTAGGTTCGTTGGTTCGTTGGTTCGTTGGTTCGTTGGTTCGTTGGTTCGTTTGTTTCTTTATTTCTTTGTTTCTTTGTTCGTTTGTTTGTTCGTTTGTTCGTTTGTTCGATTGTTCGTTTGTTCGTTTGTTCGTTTGTTCGTTGGTTCGTTGGTTCGTTGGTTCGTTGGTTCGTTGGTTCGTTTGTTCGTTTGTTCGTTTGTTCGTTTGTTCGTTTGTTCGTTTGTTCGTTTGTTCGTTTGTCCGTTTGTTCGTTTGTTCGTTGGTTCGTTGGTTCGTAGGTTCGTTTGTTCGTTGCTTCGTTGCTTCGTTGGTTCGTTGGTTCGTTGGTTCGTTGGTTCGTTGGTTCGTTTGTTTCTTTGTTTCTTTCTTTCTTTGTTCGTTTGTTTGTTCGTTTGTTCGTTTGTTCGTTTGTTCGTTTGTTCGTTTGTTCGTTTGTTCGTTTGTTCGTTTGTTCGTTTGTGCGTTTGTTCGTTTGTTCGTTGGTTCGTTGGTCCGTTGGTTCGTTGGTTCGTTGGTTCGTTTGTTCGTTTGTTCGTTTGTCCGTTTGTTCGTTGGTTCGTTGGTTCGTTGGTTCGTTGGTTCGTTTGTTCGTTTGGTCGTTTTTTCGTTTGTTCGTTGGTTCGTTGGTTCTTTGGTTCTTTGGTTCGTTGGTTCGTTGGATCGTTGGTTCGTTGGTTCGTTGGATCGTTGGTTCGTTGGTTCGTTTGTTCGTTTGTTCGTTTGTTCGTTTGTCCGTTTGTTCGTTTGTTCGTTGGTTCGTTGGTACGTAGGTTCGTTGGTTCGTTGGTTCGTTGGTTAGTTGGTTCGTTGGTTCGTTGGTTCGTTTGTTTCTTTATTTCTTTATTTCTTTGTTTCTTTGTTCGTTTGTTTGTTCGTTTGTTCGTTTGTTCGTTTGTTCGTTTGTTCCTTTGTTCGTTTGTTCGATTGTTCGTTGGTTCGTTGGTTCGTTGGTTCGTTGGTTCGTTGGTTCGTTGGTTCGTTGGTTCGTTGGTTCGTTGGTTCGTTGGTTCGTTGGTTCGTTTGTTCGTTTGTTCGTTTGTTCGTTTGTTCGTTTGTTCGTTTGTTCGTTTGTTCGTTTGTTCGTTTGTTCGTTTGTTCGTTTGTTCGTTTGTTCGTTTGTTCGTTTGTTCGGTGGTTCGTTGGTTGGTCGGTTCGTTGGTTCGTTGGTTCGTTGGTTCGTTGGCTCGTTGGTTCGTTGGTTCGTTGGTTCGTTGGTTCGTTGGTTCGTTGGTTCGTTGGTTCGTTGGTTCGTTGGTTCGTTGGTTCGTTGGTTCGTTGGTTCGTTGGTTCGTTGGTTCGTTGGTTCGTTGGTTCGTTGGTTCGTTTGTTTCTTTGTTTCTTTCTTTCTTTGTTCGTTTGTTCGTTTGTTCGTTTGTTTCTTTATTTCTTTGTTTCTTTGTTCGTTTGTTTGTTCGTTTGTTCGTTTGTTCGTTTGTTCGTTTGTTCGTTTGTTCGTTTGTTCGTTTGTTCGTTTGTGCGTTTGTTCGTTTGTTCGTTTGTTCGTTTGTTCGTTTGTTCGTTTGTTCGTTTGTTCGTTTGTTCGTTTGTTCGTTTGTTCGTTGGTTCGTTGGTTCGTTGGTTCGTTGGTTCGTTGGTTCGTCGGTTCGTTGGTTCGTTGGTTCGTTGGTCCGTTGGTTCGTTGGTTCGTTTGTTTCTTTGTTTCTTTCTTTCTTTGTTCGTTTTTTCGTTTGTTCATTTGTTCGTTTGTTCGTTTGTTCGTTTGTTCCTTTGTTCGTTTGTTCGTTTGTTCGTTGGTTCGTTGGTTCGTTGCTTCGTTGCTTCGTTGGTTCGTTGGTTCGTTGGTTCGTTGGTTCGTTGGTTCGTTGGTTCGTTTGTTCGTTTGTTCGTTTGTTCGTTTGTTCGTTTGTTCGTTTGTTCGTTTGTTCGTTTGTTCGTTTGTTCGTTTTTGTGTTGGTCGGTTCGTTGGTTCGTTGGTTCGTTGGTTCGTTGGTTCGTTGGTTCGTTGGTTCGTTGGTTCGTTGGTTCGTTGGTTCGTTGGTTCGTTGGTTCGTTGGTTCGTTGGTTCGTTGGTTCGTTGGTTCGTTGGTTCGTTGGTTCGTTGGTTCGTTGGTTCGTTGGTTCGTTGGTTCGTTGGTTCGTTGGTTCGTTGGTTCGTTGGTTCGTTGGTTCGTTGGTTCGTTGGTTCGTTGGTTCGTTGGTTCGTTGGTTCGTTGGTTCGTTGGTTCGTTGGTTCGTTGGTTCGTTGGTTCGTTGGTTCGTTGGTTCGTTGGTTCGTTGGTTCGTTTGTTTCTTTGTTTCTTTCTTTCTTTGTTCGTTTGTTCGTTTGTTCGTTTGTTCGTTTGTTCGGTGTTTCGTTGGTTGGTCGGTTCGTTGGTTCGTTGGTTCGTTGGTTCGTTGGTTCGTTGGTTCGTTGGTTCGTTGGTTCGTTGGTTCGTTGGTTCGTTGGTTCGTTGGTTCGTTGGTTCGTTGGTTCGTTGGTTCGTTGGTTCGTTGGTTCGTTGGTTCGTTGGTTCGTTGGTTCGTTGGTTCGTTGGTTCGTTGGTTCGTCGGTTCGTTGGTTCGTTGGTCCGTTGGTTCGTTGGTTCGTTGGTTCGTTTGTTTCTTTGTTTCTTTCTTTCTTTGTTCGTTTTTTCGTTTGTTCATTTGTTCGTTTGTTCGTTTGTTCGTTTGTTCGTTTGTTCGTTTGTTCGTTTGTTCGCTTGTTCGTTTGTTCGTTTGTTCGTTTGTTCGTTTGTTCGTTTGTTCGTTTGTTCGTTTGTTCGTTGCTTCGTTGCTTCGTTGCTTCGTTGCTTCGTTGGTTCGTTGGTTCGTTGGTTCGTTGGTTCGTTGGTTCGTTTGTTTCTTTGTTTCTTTCTTTCTTTGTTCGTTTGTTCGTTTGTTCGTTGGTTCGTTGGTTCGTTGGTTCGTTGGTTCGTTGGTTCGTTGGTTCGTTGGTTCGTTGGTTCGTTGGTTCGTTGGTTCGTTGGTTCGTTGGTTCGTAGGTTCGTTGGTTCGTTGGTTCGTTGGTTGGTTGGTTCGTTGGTTCGTTGGTTCGATTGTTTCTTTATTTCTTTGTTTCTTTGTTCGTTTGTTTGTTCGTTTGTTCGTTTGTTCGTTTGTTCGTTTGTCCGTTTGTTCGTTTGTTCGTTTGTTCGTTTGTTCGTTTGTTCGTTTGATCGTTTGTTCGTTGCTTCGTTGGTTCGTTGGTTCGTTGGTTCGTTGGTTCGTTGGTTCGTTTGTTTCTTTGTTTCTTTCTTTCTTTGTTCGTTTGTTCGTTTGTTCGTTTGTTCGTTTGTTCGTTTGTTCGGTTGTTCGTTTGTTCGTTTTTTCGTTTTTTCGTTTGTTCGTTGGTTCGTTGGTTCGTTGGTTCGTTTGTTTCTTTGTTTCTTTCTTTCTTTGTTCGTTTGTTCGTTTGTTCGTTTGTTCGTTTGTTCGTTTGTTCGTTTGTTCGTTTGTTCGTTTGTTCGTTGGTTCGTTTGTTCGTTTGTTCGTTTGTTCGTTGGTTCGTTGGTTCGTTGGTTCGTTGGTTCGTTGGTTCGTTGGTTCGTTGGTTCGTTGGTTCGTTGGTTCGTTGGTTCGTTGGTTCGTTGGTTCGTTGGTTCGTTGGTTCGTTGGTTCGTTGGTTCGTTGGTTCGTTGGTTCGTTGGTTCGTTGGTTCGTTTGTTTCTTTGTTTCTTTCTTTCTTTGTTCGTTTGTTCGTTTGTTCGTTTGTTCGTTTGTTCGGTGTTTCGTTGGTTGGTCGGTTCGTTGGTTCGTTGGTTCGTTGGTTCGTTGGTTCGTTGGTTCGTTGGTTCGTTGGTTCGTTGGTTCGTTGGTTCGTTGGTTCGTTGGTTCGTTGGTTCGTTGGTTCGTTGGTTCGTTGGTTCGTTGGTTCGTTGGTTCGTTGGTTCGTTGGTTCGTTGGTTCGTTGGTTCGTTGGTTCGTTGGTTCGTTGGTTCGTCGGTTCGTTGGTTCGTTGGTCCGTTGGTTCGTTGGTTCGTTGGTTCGTTTGTTTCTTTGTTTCTTTCTTTCTTTGTTCGTTTTTTCGTTTGTTCATTTGTTCGTTTGTTCGTTTGTTCGTTTGTTCGTTTGTTCGTTTGTTCGTTTGTTCGCTTGTTCGTTTGTTCGTTTGTTCGTTTGTTCGTTTGTTCGTTTGTTCGTTTGTTCGTTTGTTCGTTGCTTCGTTGCTTCGTTGCTTCGTTGCTTCGTTGGTTCGTTGGTTCGTTGGTTCGTTGGTTCGTTGGTTCGTTTGTTTCTTTGTTTCTTTCTTTCTTTGTTCGTTTGTTCGTTTGTTCGTTGGTTCGTTGGTTCGTTGGTTCGTTGGTTCGTTGGTTCGTTGGTTCGTTGGTTCGTTGGTTCGTTGGTTCGTTGGTTCGTTGGTTCGTAGGTTCGTTGGTTCGTTGGTTCGTTGGTTGGTTGGTTCGTTGGTTCGTTGGTTCGATTGTTTCTTTATTTCTTTGTTTCTTTGTTCGTTTGTTTGTTCGTTTGTTCGTTTGTTCGTTTGTTCGTTTGTCCGTTTGTTCGTTTGTTCGTTTGTTCGTTTGTTCGTTTGTTCGTTTGATCGTTTGTTCGTTGCTTCGTTGGTTCGTTGGTTCGTTGGTTCGTTGGTTCGTTGGTTCGTTTGTTTCTTTGTTTCTTTCTTTCTTTGTTCGTTTGTTCGTTTGTTCGTTTGTTCGTTTGTTCGTTTGTTCGGTTGTTCGTTTGTTCGTTTTTTCGTTTTTTCGTTTGTTCGTTGGTTCGTTGGTTCGTTGGTTCGTTTGTTTCTTTGTTTCTTTCTTTCTTTGTTCGTTTGTTCGTTTGTTCGTTTGTTCGTTTGTTCGTTTGTTCGTTTGTTCGTTTGTTCGTTTGTTCGTTTGTTCGTTTGTTCGTTTGTTCGTTGGTTCGTTTGTTCGTTTGTTCGTTTGTTCGTTGGTTCGTTGGTTCGTTGGTTCGTTGGTTCGTTGGTTCGTTGGTTCGTTGGTTCGTTGGTTCGTTGGTTCGTTGGTTCGTTGGTTCGTTGGTTCGTTGGTTCGTTGGTTCGTTGGTTCGTTGGTTCGTAGGTTCGTTGGTTCGTTGGTTCGTTGGTTGGTTGGTTCGTTGGTTCGTTGGTTCGTTTGATTCTTTATTTCTTTGTTTCTTTGTTCGTTTGTTTGTTCGTTTGTTCGTTTGTTCGTTTGTTCGTTTGTCCGTTTGTTCGTTTGTTCGTTTGTTCGTTTGTTCGTTTGTTCGTTTGATCGTTTGTTCGTTGCTTCGTTGGTTCGTTGGTTCGTTGGTTCGTTGGTTCGTTGGTTTCTTTGTTTCTTTCTTTCTTTGTTCGTTTGTTCGTTTGTTCGTTTGTTCGTTTGTTCGTTTGTTCGTTTGTTCGTTTGTTCGTTTGTTCGTTTGTTCGGTTGTTCGTTTGTTCGTTTTTTCGTTTTTTCGTTTGTTCGTTGGTTCGTTGGTTCGTTGGTTCGTTTGTTTCTTTGTTTCTTTCTTTCTTTGTTCGTTTGTTCGTTTGTTCGTTGGTTCGTTGGTTCGTTGGTTCGTTGGTTCGTTGTTTCGTTGTTTCGGTGGTTCGTTTGTTTCTTTGTTTCTTTGTTTCTTTGTTTCTTTGTTTCTTTGTTTCTTTGTTTCTTTGTTTCTTTGTTTCTTTGTTTCTTTGTTTCTTGTTTCTTTGTTTCTTTGTTTCTTTGTTTCTTTGTTTCTTTGTTTCTTTGTTTCTTTGTTTCTTTGTTTCTTTGTTTCTTTGTTTCTTTGTTTCTTTGTTTCTTTGTTTCTTTGTTTCTTTGTTTCTTTGTTTCTTTGTTTCTTTGTTTCTTTGTTTCTTTGTTTCTTTGTTTCTTTGTTTCTTTGTTTCTTTGTTTCTTTGTTTCTTTGTTTCTTTGTTTCTTTGTTTCTTTGTTTCTTTGTTTCTTTGTTTCTTTGTTTCTTTGTTTCTTTGTTTCTTTGTTTCTTTGTTTCTTTGTTTCTTTGTTTCTTTGTTTCTTTGTTTCTTTGTTTCTTTGTTTCTTTGTTTCTTTGTTTCTTTGTTTCTTTGTTTCTTTGTTTCTTTGTTTCTTTGTTTCTTTGTTTCTTTGTTTCTTTGTTTCTTTGTTTCTTTGTTTCTTTGTTTCTTTGTTTCTTTGTTTCTTTGTTTCTTTGTTTCTTTGTTTCTTTGTTTCTTTGTTTCTTTGTTTCTTTGTTTCTTTGTTTCTTTGTTTCTTTGTTTCTTTGTTTCTTTGTTTCTTTGTTTCTTTGTTTCTTTGTTTCTTTGTTTCTTTGTTTCTTTGTTTCTTTGTTTCTTTGTTTCTTTGTTTCTTTGTTTCTTTGTTTCTTTGTTTCTTTGTTTCTTTGTTTCTTTGTTTCTTTGTTTCTTTGTTTCTTTGTTTCTTTGTTTCTTTGTTTCTTTGTTTCTTTGTTTCTTTGTTTCTTTGTTTCTTTGTTTCTTTGTTTCTTTGTTTCTTTGTTTCTTTGTTTCTTTGTTTCTTTGTTTCTTTGTTTCTTTGTTTCTTTGTTTCTTTGTTTCTTTGTTTCTTTGTTTCTTTGTTTCTTTGTTTCTTTGTTTCTTTGTTTCTTTGTTTCTTTGTTTCTTTGTTTCTTTGTTTCTTTGTTTCTTTGTTTCTTTGTTTCTTTGTTTCTTTGTTTCTTTGTTTCTTTGTTTCTTTGTTTCTTTGTTTCTTTGTTTCTTTGTTTCTTTGTTTCTTTGTTTCTTTGTTTCTTTGTTTGTTTCTTTGTTTCTTTGTTTCTTTGTTTCTTTGTTCGTTTGTTTCTTTGGTTCGTTGGTTCGTTGGTTCGTTGGTTCGTTGGTTCGTTTGTTCGTTTGTTCGTTTGTTCGTTTGTCCGTTTGTTCGTTTGTTCGTTGGTTCGTTGGTTCGTAGGTTCGTTGGTTCGTTGGTTCGTTGGTTCGTTGGTTCGTTGGTTCGTTTGTTTCTTTATTTCTTTGTTTCTTTGTTCGTTTGTTTGTTCGTTTGTTCGTTTGTTCGATTGTTCGTTTGTTCGTTTGTTCGTTTGTTCGTTGGTTCGTTGGTTCGTTGGTTCGTTGGTTCGTTGGTTCGTTTGTTCGTTTGTTCGTTTGTTCGTTTGTTCGTTTGTTCGTTTGTTCGTTTGTTCGTTTGTTCGTTTGTTCGTTTGTTCGTTTGTTCGTTTGTTCGTTTGTTCGTTTGTTCGTTTGTTCGTTTGTTCGTTTGTTCGTTTGTTCGTTTGTTCGGTGGTTCGTTGGTTGGTCGGTTCGTTGGTTCGTTGGTTCGTTGGTTCGTTGGTTCGTTGGTTCGTTGGTTCGTTGGTTCGTTGGTTCGTTGGTTCGTTGGTTCGTTGGTTCGTTGGTTCGTTGGTTCGCTGGTTCGTTGGTTCGTTGGTTCGTTGGTTCGTTGGTTCGTTGGTTCGTTGGTTCGTCGGTTCGTTGGTTCGTTGGTCCGTTGGTTCGTTGGTTCGTTTGTTTCTTTGCTTCTTTCTTTCTTTGTTCGTTTTTTCGTTTGTTCATTTGTTCGTTTGTTCGTTTGTTCGTTTGTTCGTTTGTTCGTTTGTTCGTATGTTCGTTTGTTCGTTTGTTCGTTTGTTCGTTGCTTCGTTGCTTCGTTGCTTCGTTGCTTCGTTGGTTCGTTGGTTCGTTGGTTCGTTTGTTTCTTTGTTTCTTTCTTTCTTTGTTCGTTTGTTCGTTTGTTCGTTGGTTCGTTGGTTCGTTGGTTCGTTGGTTCGTTGGTTCGTTGGATCGTTGGTTCGTTGGTTCGTTGGTTCGTTGGTTCGTTGGTTCGTAGGTTCGTTGGTTCGTTGGTTCGTTGGTTCGTTGGTTCGTTGGTTCGTTGGTTCGTTGGTTCGTTTGTTTCTTTATTTCTTTGTTTCTTTGTTCGTTTGTTTGTTCGTTTGTTCGTTTGTTCGTTTGTTCGTTTGTCCGTTTGTTCGTTTGTTCGTTTGTTCGTTTGTTCGTTTGTTCGTTTGTTCGTTTGTTCGTTTGATAGTTTGTTCGTTGCTTCGTTGGTTCGTTGGTTCGTTGGTTCGTTGGTTCGTTGGTTCGTTTGTTTCTTTGTTTCTTTCTTTCTTTGTTCGTTGGTTCGTTGGTTCGTTGGTTCGTAGGTTCGTTGGTTCGTTTGTTCGTTGTTCGTTGGTTCGTTGGTGCGTTGGTTCGTTGGTTCGTTGGTTCGTTGGGTCGTTGGTTCGTTGGTTCGTTGGTTCGTTGGTTCGTTGGTTCGTTGGTTCGTTGGTTCGTTTGATTCTTTATTTCTTTCTTTCTTTTCGTTGTTCGTTTGTTCGTTGGTTCGTTTGTTCGTTTGTTCGCTGGTTCGTTGGTTCGTTGATTCGTTGGTTCGTTGGTTCGTTGGTTCGTTTGTTCGTTGGTTCGTTGGTTCGTTGGTTCGTTGGTTCGTTGGTTCGTTGGTTCGTTGGTTCGTTGGTTCGTTGGTTCGTTGGTTCGTTGGTTCGTTGGTTCGTTGGTTCGTTGGTTCGTTTGTTTCTTTATTTCTTTGTTTCTTTTTTCGTTTGTTCGTTTGTTCGTTGGTTCGTTTGTTCGTTTGTTCGCTGGTTCGTTGGTTCGTTGATTCGTTGGTTCGATGGTTCGTTGGTTCGTTGGTTCGTTGGTTCGTTGGTTCGTTGGTTCGTTTGTTCGTTGGTTCGTTGGTTCGTTGGTTCGTTGGTTCGTTGGTTCGTTGGTTCGTTGGTTCGTTGTTTCGTTGGTTCGTTGGTTCGTTGGTTCGTTGGTTCGTTGGTTCGTTGGTTCGTTGGTTCGTTGGTTCGTTGGTTCGTTGGTTCGTTGGTTCGTTGGTTCGTTTGTTTCTTTGTTTCTTTCTTTCTTTGTTCGTTTGTTCGTTTGTTCGTTTGTTCGTTGGTTCGTTTGTTCGCTTGTTCGTTGGTTCGTTGGTTCGTTGGTTCGTTGGTTCGTTGGTTCGTTGGTTCGTTGGTTC
>NW_027488212.1:7500-8984 GCF_050908995.1 Andrena cerasifolii | reverse complement strand
TTCGTTGGTTCGTTGGTTCGTTGGTTCGTTGGTTCGTTGGTTCGTTGGTTCGTTGGTTCGTTGGTTCGTTGGTTCGTTGGTTCGTTGGTTCGTTGGTTCGTTGGTTCGTTGGTTCGTTGGTTCGTTGGTTCGTTGGTTCGTTGGTTCGTTGGTTCGTTGGTTCGTTGGATCGTTGGTTCGTTGGTTCGTTGGTTCGTTGGTTCGTTGGCTCGTTGGTTCGTTGGTTCGTTTGTTTCTTTGTTTCTTTCTTTCTTTGTTCGTTGGTTCGTTGGTTCGTTGGTTCGTTGGTTCGTTGGTTCGTTGGTTCGTTGGTTCGTTGGTTCGTTGGTTCGTTGGTTCGTTGGTTCGTTGGTTCGTTGGTTCGTTTGTTTCTTTGTTTCTTTCTTTCTTTGTTCGTTTGTTCGCTGGTTCGTTTGTTCGTTGGTTCGTTTGTTCGTTTGTTCGCTGGTTCGTTGGTTCGTTGGTTCGTTGGTTCGTTGGTTCGTTGGTTCGTTGGTTCGTTGGTTCGTTGATTCGTCGGTTCGTTGGTTCGTTGGTTCGTTGGTTCGTTGGTTCGTTGGTTCGTTGGTTCGTTGGTTCGTTTGTTTCTTTGTTTGTTTCTTTCTTTGTTCGTTTGTTCGTTTGTTCGTTTGTTTGCTGGTTCGTTGGTTCGTTGGTTCGTTGGTTCGTTGGTTCGTTGGTTCGTTGGTTCGTTGGATCGTTGGTTCGTTGGTTCGTTGGTTCGTTGGTTCGTTGGTTCGTTGGTTCGTTGATTCGTTGGTTCGTTCGTTCGTTGGTTCGTTGGTTCATTGTTTCGTTGGTTCGTTGTTTCGTTGGATCGTTGGTTCGTTGGTTCGTTGGTTCGTTGGTTCGTTGGCTCGTTGGTTCGATGGTTCGTTTGTTTCTTTGTTTCTTTCTTTCTTTGTTCGTTGGTTCGATGGTTCGTTGGTTCGTTTGTTTCTTTGTTTCTTTGTTTCTTTCTTTGTTCGTTTGTTCGTTTGTTCGTTTGTTCGTTGGTTCGTTGGTTCGTTGGTTCGTTGGTTCGTTGGTTCGTTGGTTCGTTGGTTCGTTGAATCGTTGGTTCGTTGGTTCGTTTGTTTCTTTGTTTCTTTCTTTCTTTCTTTGTTCGTTTGCTCGTTTGTTCGTTTGTTCGTTTGCTCGTTTCTTCGTTTGTTCGCTGGTTCGTTGGTTCGTTGGTTCGTTGGTTCGTTGGTTCGTTGGTTCGTTGGTTCGTTGGTTCGTTGGTTCGTTTGTTTCTTTGTTTCTTTCTTTCTTTGTTCGTTTGTTCGCTGGTTCGTTGGATCGTTGGTTCGTTGGTTCGTTGGTTCGATGGTTCGTTGGTACGTTGGTTCGTTGATTCGTTGGTTCGTTCGTTCGTTGGTTCGTTTGTTCGTTTGTTCGCTGGTTCGTTGGTTCGTTGGTTCGTTGGTTCGTTGGTTCGTTGGTTCGTTGGTTCGTTGGTTCGTTGGTTCGTTGGTTCGTTGGTTCGTTGGTTCGTTGGTTCG
>NW_027488212.1:0-2500 GCF_050908995.1 Andrena cerasifolii | reverse complement strand
TTCGTTGGATCGTTGGTTCGTTGGTTCGTTGGTTCGTTGGTTCGTTGGCTCGTTGGTTCGTTGGTTCGTTTGTTTCTTTGTTTCTTTCTTTCTTTGTTCGTTGGTTCGTTGGTTCGTTGGTTCGTTGGTTCGTTGGTTCGTTGGTTCGTTGGTTCGTTTGTTTCTTTGTTTCTTTCTTTCTTTGTTCGTTTGTTCGCTGGTTCGTTTGTTCGTTGGTTCGTTTGTTCGTTTGTTCGCTGGTTCGTTGGTTCGTTGGTTCGTTGGTTCGTTGGTTCGTTGGTTCGTTGGTTCGTTGGTTCGTTGGTTCGTCGGTTCGTTGGTTCGTTGGTTCGTTGGTTCGTTGGTTCGTTGGTTCGTTGGTTCGTTGGTTCGTTTGTTTCTTTGTTTGTTTCTTTCTTTGTTCGTTTGTTCGTTTGTTCGTTTGTTCGTTTGTTCGCTGGTTCGTTGGTTCGTTGGTTCGTTGGTTCGTTGGTTCGTTGGTTCGTTGGTTCGTTGGATCGTTGGTTCGATGGTTCGTTGGTTCGTTGGTTCGTTGGTTCATTGTTTCGTTGGTTCGTTGTTTCGTTGGATCGTTGGTTCGTTGGTTCGTTGGTTCGTTGGTTCGTTGGCTCGTTGGTTCGATGGTTCGTTTGTTTCTTTGTTTCTTTCTTTCTTTGTTCGTTGGTTCGATGGTTCGTTGGTTCGTTTGTTTCTTTGTTTCTTTGTTTCTTTCTTTGTTCGTTTGTTCGTTTGTTCGTTTGTTCGTTGGTTCGTTGGTTCGTTGGTTCGTTGGTTCGTTGGTTCGTTGGTTCGTTGGTTCGTTGGTTCGTTGAATCGTTGGTTCGTTGGTTCGTTTGTTTCTTTGTTTCTTTCTTTCTTTCATTTTTCGTTTGCTCGTTTGTTCGTTTGTTCGTTTGCTCGTTTCTTCGTTTGTTCGCTGGTTCGTTGGTTCGTTGGTTCGTTGGTTCGTTGGTTCGTTGGTTCGTTGGTTCGTTGGTTCGTTGGTTCGTTTGTTTCTTTGTTTCTTTCTTTCTTTGTTCGTTTGTTCGCTGGTTCGTTGGATCGTTGGTTCGTTGGTTCGTTGGTTCGATGGTTCGTTGGTACGTTGGTTCGTTGATTCGTTGGTTCGTTCGTTCGTTGGTTCGTTTGTTCGTTTGTTCGCTGGTTCGTTGGTTCGTTGGTTCGTTGGTTCGTTGGTTCGTTGGTTCGTTGGTTCGTTGGTTCGTTGGTTCGTTGGTTCGTTGGTTCGTTGGTTCGTTTGTTTCTTTGTTTCTTTCTTTCTTTGTTCGTTTGTTCGCTGGTTCGTTGGATCGTTGGTTCGTTGGTTCGTTGGTTCGATGGTTCGTTGGTACGTTGGTTCGTTGATTCGTTGGTTCGTTCGTTCGTTGGTTCGTTTGTTCGTTTGTTCGCTGGTTCGTTGGTTCGTTGGTTCGTTGGTTCGTTGGTTCGTTGGTTCGTTGGTTCGTTGGTTCGTTGGTTCGTTGGTTCGGTGGTTCGTAGGTTCGTAGGTTCGTTGGTTCGTTGGTTCGTTGGTTCGTTGGTTCGTTGGTTCGTTGGTTCGTTGGCTCGTTGGTTCGATGGTTCGTTTGTTTCTTTGTTTCTTTCTTTCTTTGTTCGTTGGTTCGATGGTTCGTTGGTTCGTTTGTTTCTTTGTTTCTTTGTTTCTTTCTTTGTTCGTTTGTTCGTTTGTTCGTTTGTTCGTTGGTTCGTTGGTTCGTTGGTTCGTTGGTTCGTTGGTTCGTTGGTTCGTTGGTTCGTTGGTTCGTTGGTTCGTTGGTTCGTTTGTTTCTTTGTTTCTTTCTTTCTTTGTTCGTTTGTTCGCTGGTTCGTTGGATCGTTGGTTCGTTGGTTCGTTGGTTCGATGGTTCGTTGGTACGTTGGTTCGTTGGTTCGTTGGTTCGTTGGTTCGTTGGTTCGTTGGTTCGTTGGTTCGTTGGTTCGTTGGTTCGTTTGTTTCTTTGTTTCTTTCTTTCTTTGTTCGTTTGTTCGCTGGTTCGTTGGATCGTTGGTTCGTTGGTTCGTTGGTTCGTTGGTTCGTTGGTTCGTTGGTTCGTTGGTTCGTTGGTTCGTTTGTTTCTTTGTTTCTTTCTTTCTTTGTTCGTTTGTTCGCTGGTTCGTTGGATCGTTGGTTCGTTGGTTCGTTGGTTCGTTGGTTCGTTGGTTCGTTGGTTCGTTGGTTCGTTTGTTTCTTTGTTTCTTTCTTTCTTTGTTCGTTTGTTCGCTGGTTCGTTGGATCGTTGGTTCGTTGGTTCGTTGGTTCGATGGTTCGTTGGTACGTTGGTTCGTTGATTCGTTGGTTCGTTGGTTCGTTGGTTCGTTGGTTCGTTGGTTCGTTGATTCGTTGGTTCGTTGGTTCGTTGGTTCGTTGGTTCGTTGGTTCGTTGGTTCGTTGGTTCGTTGGATCGTTGGTTCGTTGGTTCGTTGGTTCGTTGGTTCGTTGGCTCGTTGGTTCGTTGGTTCGTTTGTTTCTTTGTTTCTTTCTTTCTTTGTTCGTTGGTTCGTTGGTTCGTTGGTTCGTTGG
>NW_027488211.1:0-8994 GCF_050908995.1 Andrena cerasifolii | reverse complement strand
GGTTCGTTGGTTCGTTGGTTCGTTGGTTCGTTGGGTCGTTGGTTCGTTGGCTCGTTGGTTCGTTGGTTCGTTGGTTCGTTGGTTCGTTGGTTCGTTGGTTCGTTGGTTCGTTGGTTCGTTGGTTCGTTGGTTCGTTGGTTCGTTGGTTCGTTCGTTCGTTGGTTCGTTCGTTTCTTTGTTTCTTTCTTTCTTTGTTCGTTTGTTTGTTCGTTTGTTCGTTTGTCCGTTGGTTCGTTGGTTCGTTGGTTCGTTCGTTTCTTTGTTTCTTTCTTTCTTTGTTCGGTTGTTCGTTGGTTCGTTGGTTCGTTGGTTCGTTGGTTCGTTGGTTCGTTGGTTCGTTGGTTCGTTGGTTCGTTGGTTCGTTGGTTCGTTCGTTCGTTGGTTCGTTCGTTTCTTTGTTTCTTTCTTTCTTTGTTCGGTTGTTCGTTGGTTCGTTGGTTCGTTGGTTCGTTGGTTCGTTGGTTCGTTCGTTTCTTTGTTTCTTTCTTTCTTTGTTCGGTTGTTCGTTGGTTCGTTGGTTCGTTGGTTCGTTGGTTCGTTGGTTCGTTGGTTCGTTGGTTCGTTGGTTCGTTCGTTCGTTGGTTCGTTCGTTTCTTTGTTTCTTTCTTTCTTTGTTCGGTTGTTCGTTGGTTCGTTGGTTCGTTGGTTCGTTGGTTCGTTGGTTCGTTGGTTCGTTCGTTTCTTTGTTTCTTTCTTTCTTTGTTCGGTTGTTCGTTGGTTCGTTGGTTCGTTGGTTCGTTGGTTCGTTGGTTCGTTGGTTCGTTGGTTCGTTGGTTCGTTGGTTCGTTGGGTCGTTGGTTCGTTGGCTCGTTGGTTCGTTGGTTCGTTGGTTCGTTGGTTCGTTGGTTCGCTGGTTCGTTGGTTCATTGGTTCGTTGGATCGTTGGTTCGTTGGTTCGTTGGTTCGTTGGTTCGTTGGTTCGTTGGTTCGTTGGTTCGTTCGTTTCTTTGTTTCTTTCTTTCTTTGTTCGGTTGTTCGTTTGTTCGTTTGTTCGTTTGTTCGTTGGTTCGTTGGTTCGTTTGTTCGTTTGTCCGTTTGTTCGTTTGCTCGTTTGTTCGCTGGATCGTTGGTTCTTTGGTTCGTTGGTTCGTTGGATCGTTGTTTCGTTGGTTCGTTGGTTCGTTGGTTCGTTGGTTCGTTGGTTCGTTGGTTCGTTGGTTCGTTGGTTCGTTGGTTCGTTGGTTCGTTGGTTCGTTGGTTCGTTGGTTCGTTGGTTCGTTGGTTCGTTGGTTCGTTCGTTCGTTGGTTCGTTCGTTTCTTTGTTTCTTTCTTTCTTTGTTCGGTTGTTCGTTGGTTCGTTGGTTCGTTGGTTCGTTGGTTCGTTGGTTCGTTCGTTTCTTTGTTTCTTTCTTTCTTTGTTCGGTTGTTCGTTGGTTCGTTGGTTCGTTGGTTCGTTGGTTCGTTGGTTCGTTGGTTCGTTGGTTCGTTGGTTCGTTCGTTCGTTGGTTCGTTCGTTTCTTTGTTTCTTTCTTTCTTTGTTCGGTTGTTCGTTGGTTCGTTGGTTCGTTGGTTCGTTGGTTCGTTGGTTCGTTGGTTCGTTCGTTTCTTTGTTTCTTTCTTTCTTTGTTCGGTTGTTCGTTGGTTCGTTGGTTCGTTGGTTCGTTGGTTCGTTGGTTCGTTGGTTCGTTGGTTCGTTGGTTCGTTGGTTCGTTGGGTCGTTGGTTCGTTGGCTCGTTGGTTCGTTGGTTCGTTGGTTCGTTGGTTCGTTGGTTCGCTGGTTCGTTGGTTCATTGGTTCGTTGGATCGTTGGTTCGTTGGTTCGTTGGTTCGTTGGTTCGTTGGTTCGTTGGTTCGTTGGTTCGTTCGTTTCTTTGTTTCTTTCTTTCTTTGTTCGGTTGTTCGTTTGTTCGTTTGTTCGTTTGTTCGTTGGTTCGTTGGTTCGTTTGTTCGTTTGTCCGTTTGTTCGTTTGCTCGTTTGTTCGCTGGATCGTTGGTTCTTTGGTTCGTTGGTTCGTTGGATCGTTGTTTCGTTGGTTCGTTGGTTCGTTGGTTCGTTGGTTCGTTGGTTCGTTGGTTCGTTGGTTCGTTGGTTCGTTGGTTCGTTGGTTCGTTGGTTCGTTGGTTCGTTGGTTCGTTGGTTCGTTGGTTCGTTTTTTCGTTGGTTCGTTGGTTCGTTGGTTCGTTGGTTCGTTGGTTCGTTGGTTCGTTGGGTCGTTGGTTCGTTGGCTCGTTGGTTCGTTGGTTCGTTGGTTCGCTGGTTCGTTGGTTGGTTTGTTTCTTTGTTTCTTTCTTTCTTTGTTCGTTTGTTTTTTCGTTTGTTCGTTTGTTCGATTGTTCGTTTGTTCGTTTGTTCGTTTGTTCGTTTGTTCGGTTGTTCGTTTGTCCGTTTGTTCGTTTGCTCGTTTGTTCGCTGGATCGTTGGTTCTTTGGTTCGTTGGTTCGTTGGTTCGTTGGATCGTTGTTTCGTTGGTTCGTTGGTTCGTTGGTTCGTTGGTTCGTTGGTTCGTTGGTTCGTTGGTTCGTTGGTTCGTTGGTTCGTTGGTTCGTTGGTTCGTTGGTTCGTTTTTTCGTTGGTTCGTTGGTTCGTTGGTTCGTTGGTTCGTTGGTTCGTTGGTTCGTTGGGTCGTTGGTTCGTTGGCTCGTTGGTTCGTTGGTTCGTTGGTTCGCTGGTTCGTTGGTTGGTTTGTTTCTTTGTTTCTTTCTTTCTTTGTTCGTTTGTTTTTTCGTTTGTTCGTTTGTTCGATTGTTCGTTTGTTCGTTTGTTCGTTTGTTCGTTTGTTCGTTTGTCCGTTTGTTAGTTTGCTCGTTTGTTCGCTGGATCGTTGGTTCTTTGGTTCGTTGGTTCGTTGGATCGTTGTTTCGTTGGATCGTTGGTTCGTTGGTTCGTTGGTTCGTTGGTTCGTTGGTTCGTTGGTTCGTTGGTTCGTTGGTTCGTTGGTTCGTTGGTTCGTTGGTTCGTTGGTTCATTGGTTCGTTGGTTCGTTGGTTCGTTGGTTCGTTGGTTCGTTGGTTCGTTGGTTCGTTGGTTCGTTGGTTCGTTGGTTCGTTGGTTCGTTGGTTCGTTGGTTCGTTGGTTCGTTGGTTCGTTGGTTCGTTGGTTCGTTTGTTCGTTTGTTCGTTTGTTCGTTTGTACGTTTGTTCGTTTGTTCGTTTGTTCGTTTGTTCGTTTGTTCGTTTGTTCGTTTGTTCGTGGGTTCGTTGGTTCCTTGGTTCTTTGTTTCGGTGGTTTGTTTGTTTCTTTGTTTCTTTATTTCTTTGTTCGTTTGTTTGTTCGTTTGTTCGTTTGTTAGTTTGTTCTTTGATTCGTTGGTTCGTTGGTTCATTTGTTCGTTTGTTCGTTTGTTCGTTTGTTCGTTTGTTCGTTTGTTCGTTTGTTCGTTTGTTCGTTTGTTCGTTTGTTCGTTTGTTCGTTTGTTCGTTTGTTCGTTTGTTCGTTTGTTCGTTTGTTCGTTGGTTCGTTTGTTTCTTTATTTTTTTGTTTCTTTGTTTCTTTGTTTCTTTGTTTCTTTGTTTCTTTGTTTCTTTGTTTCTTTGTTTCTTTGTTTCTTTCTTTCTTTGTTCGTTTGTTCGTTTGTTCGTTGTTTCGTTTGTTCGTTTGTTCGTTTGTTCGTTTGTACGTTTGTTCGTTTGTTCGTTTGTTCGCTGGCTCGTTGGTTCGTTGGTTCGTTGGTTCGTTGGTTCGTTGGTTCGTTGGTTCGTTGGTTCGTTGGTTCGTTGGTTCGTTTGTTTCTTTGTTTCTTTGTTTCTTTGTTTCTTTGTTTCTTTGTTTCTTTGTTTCTTTGTTTCTTTGTTTCTTTGTTTCTTTGTTTCTTTGTTTCTTTGTTTCTTTGTTTCTTTCCTTCTTTGTACGTTTGTTCGTTTGTTCGTTTGTTCGTTTGTTCGTTTGTTCGTTTGTTCGTTTGTTCGTTTCTTCGTTTGTTCGTTTGTTCGTTTGTTCGTTTGTTCATTTGTTCGTTTGTTCGTTTGTTCGTTTGTTCGTTTGTTCGTTTGTTCGTTTCTTCGTTTCTTCGTTTGTTCGTTTGTTCGTTTGTTCGTTTGTTCGTTTGTTCGTTTGTTCGTTTGTTCGTTTGTTCGTTTGTTCGTTTGTTCGTTTGTTCGTGGGTTCGTTGGTTCCTTGGTTCGTTGTTTCGGTGGTTTGTTTGTTTCTTTGTTTCTTTATTTCTTTGTTCGTTTGTTTGTTCGTTTGTTTCTTTGTTTCTTTGTTTCTTTGTTTCTTTGTTTCTTTGTTCGTTTGTTCGTTTGTTCGTTGTTTCGTTTGTTCGTTTGTTCGTTTGTTCGTTTGTTCGTTTGTTCGTTTGTTCGTTTGTTCGTTTGTTCGTTTGTTCGCTGGTTCGTTGGTTCGTTGGTTCGTTGGTTCGTTGGTTCGTTGGTTCGTTGGTTCGCTGGTTCGTTGGTTCATTGGTTCGTTGGATCGTTGGTTCGTTGGTTCGTTGGTTCGTTGGTTCGTTGGTTCGTTGGTTCGTTGGTTCGTTGGTTCGTTGGTTCGTTGGTTCGTTGGTTCGTTGGTTCGTTGGTTCGTTGGTTCGTTTTTTCGTTGGTTCGTTGGTTCGTTGGTTCGTTGGTTCGTTGGTTCGTTGGTTCGTTGGGTCGTTGGTTCGTTGGCTCGTTGTTTCGTTGGTTCGTTGGTTCGCTGGTTCGTTGGTTGGTTTGTTTCTTTGTTTCTTTCTTTCTTTGTTCGTTTGTTCGATTGTTCGTTTGTTCGTTTGTTCGTTTGTTCGTTTGTTCGTTTGTTCGTTTGGTCGTTTGTTCGTTTGTTCGTTTGTTCGTTTGTTCGTTTGTTCGTTTGTTCGTTTGTTCGTTTGTTCGTTTGTTCGTTTGTTCGTTTGTTCGTTTGTTCGTTTGTTCGTTTGTTCGTTTGTTCGTTTGTTCGTTTGTTCGTTTGTTCCTTTGTTCGTTTGTTCGTTTGTTCGTTTGTTCGTTTGTTCGTTTGTTCGTTTGTTCGTTTGTTCGTTTGTTCGTTTGTTCGTTTGTTCGTTTGTTCGTTTGTTCGTTTGTTCGTTTGTTCGTTTGTTCGTTTGTTCGTTTGTTCGTTTGTTCGTTTGTTCGTTTGTTCGTTTGTTCGTTTGTTCCTTTGTTCGTTTGTTCGTTTGTTCGTTTGTTCGTTTGTTCGTTTGTTCGTTTGTTCGTTTGTTCGTTTGTTCGTTTGTTCGTTTGTTCGTTTGTTCGTTTGTTCGTTTGTTCGTTTGTTTGTTTGTTCGTTTGTTCGTTTGTTCGTTTGTTTCTTTATTTTTTTGTTTCTTTGTTTCTTTGTTTCTTTGTTTCTTTGTTTCTTTGTTTCTTTGTTTCTTTGTTTCTTTGTTTCTTTGTTCGTTTGTTCGTTTGTTCGTTGTTTCGTTTGTTCGTTTGTTCGTTTGTTCGTTTGTTCGTTTGTTCGTTTGTTCATTTGTTCGTTTGTTCGCTGGTTCGTTGGTTGGTTTGTTTCTTTGTTTCTTTGTTTCTTTGTTCGTTTGTTTTTTCGTTTGTTCGTTTGTTCGATTGTTCGTTTGTTCGTTTGTTCGTTTGTTCGTTTGTTCGTTTGTTCGTTTGTCCGTTTGTTCGTTGGTTCGTTGGTTCGTTGGTTCGTTGGTTCGTTGGTTCGTTGGTTCGTTGGTTCATTGGTTCGTTGGTTCGTTGGTTCGTTGGTTCGTTGGTTCGTTTTTTCGTTGGTTCGTTGGTTCGTTGGTTCGTTGGTTCGTTGGTTCGTTGGTTCGTTGGGTCGTTGGTTCGTTGGCTCGTTGGTTCGTTGGTTCGTTGGTTCGTTGGTTCGTTGGTTCGTTGGTTCGTTGGTTCGTTGGTTCGTTGGTTCGTTGGTTCGTTGGTTCGTTGGTTCGTTCGTTCGTTGGTTCGTTCGTTTCTTTGTTTCTTTCTTTCTTTGTTCGTTTGTTTGTTCGTTTGTTCGTTTGTCCGTTGGTTCGTTGGTTCGTTGGTTCGTTCGTTTCTTTGTTTCTTTCTTTCTTTGTTCGGTTGTTCGTTGGTTCGTTGGTTCGTTGGTTCGTTGGTTCGTTGGTTCGTTGGTTCGTTGGTTCGTTGGTTCGTTGGTTCGTTCGTTCGTTGGTTCGTTCGTTTCTTTGTTTCTTTCTTTCTTTGTTCGGTTGTTCGTTGGTTCGTTGGTTCGTTGGTTCGTTGGTTCGTTGGTTCGTTCGTTTCTTTGTTTCTTTCTTTCTTTGTTCGGTTGTTCGTTGGTTCGTTGGTTCGTTGGTTCGTTGGTTCGTTGGTTCGTTGGTTCGTTGGTTCGTTGGTTCGTTCGTTCGTTGGTTCGTTCGTTTCTTTGTTTCTTTCTTTCTTTGTTCGGTTGTTCGTTGGTTCGTTGGTTCGTTGGTTCGTTGGTTCGTTGGTTCGTTGGTTCGTTCGTTTCTTTGTTTCTTTCTTTCTTTGTTCGTTTGTTTTTTCGTTTGTTCGTTTGTTCGATTGTTCGTTTGTTCGTTTGTTCGTTTGTTCGTTTGTTCGTTTGTTCGTTTGTTCGTTTGTCCGTTTGTTCGTTGGTTCGTTGGTTCGTTGGTTCGTTGGTTCGTTGGTTCGTTTGTTCGTTGGTTCGTTGGTTCGTTGGTTCGTTGGTTCGTTGGTTCGTTTTTTCGTTGGTTCGTTGGTTCGTTGGTTCGTTGGTTCGTTGGTTCGTTTGTTCGTTTGTTCGTTTGTTCGTTTGTTCGTTTGTTCGTTTGTTCGTTTGTTCGTTTGTTCGTTTGTTCGTTTGTTCGTTGGTTCGTTTGTTTCTTTATTTTTTTGTTTCTTTGTTTCTTGGTTTCTTTGTTTCTTTGTTTCTTTGTTTCTTTGTTTCTTTCTTTCTTTGTTCGTTTGTTCGTTTGTTCGTTGTTTCGTTTGTTCGTTTGTTCGTTTGTTCGTTTGTTCGTTTGTTCGTTTGTTCGTTTGTTCGTTTGTTCGTTTGTTCGTTTGTTCGTTTGTTCGTTGGTTCGTTTGTTTCTTTATTTTTTTGTTTCTTTGTTTCTTTGTTTCTTTGTTTCTTTGTTTCTTTGTTCGTTTGTTCGTTTGTTCGTTGTTTCGTTTGTTCGTTTGTTCGTTTGTTCGTTTGTTCGTTTGTTCGTTTGTTCGTTTGTTCGTTTGTTCGTTTGTTCGCTGGTTCGTTGGTTCGTTGGTTCGTTGGTTCGTTGGTTCGTTGGTTCGTTGGTTCGCTGGTTCGTTGGTTCATTGGTTCGTTGGATCGTTGGTTCGTTGGTTCGTTGGTTCGTTGGTTCGTTGGTTCGTTGGTTCGTTGGTTCGTTGGTTCGTTGGTTCGTTGGTTCGTTGGTTCGTTGGTTCGTTGGTTCGTTGGTTCGTTTTTTCGTTGGTTCGTTGGTTCGTTGGTTCGTTGGTTCGTTGGTTCGTTGGTTCGTTGGGTCGTTGGTTCGTTGGCTCGTTGTTTCGTTGGTTCGTTGGTTCGCTGGTTCGTTGGTTGGTTTGTTTCTTTGTTTCTTTCTTTCTTTGTTCGTTTGTTCGATTGTTCGTTTGTTCGTTTGTTCGTTTGTTCGTTTGTTCGTTTGTTCGTTTGGTCGTTTGTTCGTTTGTTCGTTTGTTCGTTTGTTCGTTTGTTCGTTTGTTCGTTTGTTCGTTTGTTCGTTTGTTCGTTTGTTCGTTTGTTCGTTTGTTCGTTTGTTCGTTTGTTCGTTTGTTCGTTTGTTCGTTTGTTCGTTTGTTCGTTTGTTCGTTTGTTCGTTTGTTCGTTTGTTCGTTTGTTCGTTTGTTCGTTTGTTCGTTTGTTCGTTTGTTCGTTTGTTCGTTTGTTCGTTTGTTCGTTTGTTCGTTTGTTCGTTTGTTCGTTTGTTCGTTTGTTCGTTTGTTCGTTTGTTCGTTTGTTCGTTTGTTCGTTTGTTCGTTTGTTCGTTTGTTCCTTTGTTCGTTTGTTCGTTTGTTCGTTTGTTCGTTTGTTCGTTTGTTCGTTTGTTCGTTTGTTCGTTTGTTCGTTTGTTCGTTTGTTCGTTTGTTCGTTTGTTCGTTTGTTCGTTTGTTTGTTTGTTCGTTTGTTCGTTTGTTCGTTTGTTTCTTTATTTTTTTGTTTCTTTGTTTCTTTGTTTCTTTGTTTCTTTGTTTCTTTGTTTCTTTGTTTCTTTGTTTCTTTGTTCGTTTGTTCGTTTGTTCGTTGTTTCGTTTGTTCGTTTGTTCGTTTGTTCGTTTGTTCGTTTGTTCGTTTGTTCATTTGTTCGTTTGTTCGCTGGTTCGTTGGTTGGTTTGTTTCTTTGTTTCTTTGTTTCTTTGTTCGTTTGTTTTTTCGTTTGTTCGTTTGTTCGATTGTTCGTTTGTTCGTTTGTTCGTTTGTTCGTTTGTTCGTTTGTTCGTTTGTCCGTTTGTTCGTTGGTTCGTTGGTTCGTTGGTTCGTTGGTTCGTTGGTTCGTTGGTTCGTTGGTTCATTGGTTCGTTGGTTCGTTGGTTCGTTGGTTCGTTTTTTCGTTGGTTCGTTGGTTCGTTGGTTCGTTGGTTCGTTGGTTCGTTGGTTCGTTGGGTCGTTGGTTCGTTGGCTCGTTGGTTCGTTGGTTCGTTGGTTCGTTGGTTCGTTGGTTCGTTGGTTCGTTGGTTCGTTGGTTCGTTGGTTCGTTGGTTCGTTGGTTCGTTGGTTCGTTCGTTCGTTGGTTCGTTCGTTTCTTTGTTTCTTTCTTTCTTTGTTCGTTTGTTTGTTCGTTTGTTCGTTTGTTCGTTTGTTCGTTTGTTCGTTTGTTCGTTTGTTCGTTTGTTCCTTTGTTCGTTTGTTCGTTTGTTCGTTTGTTCGTTTGTTCGTTTGTTCGTTTGTTCGTTTGTTCGTTTGTTCGTTTGTTCGTTTGTTCGTTTGTTCGTTTGTTCGTTTGTTCGTTTGTTTGTTTGTTCGTTTGTTCGTTTGTTCGTTTGTTTCTTTATTTTTTTGTTTCTTTGTTTCTTTGTTTCTTTGTTTCTTTGTTTCTTTGTTTCTTTGTTTCTTTGTTTCTTTGTTCGTTTGTTCGTTTGTTCGTTGTTTCGTTTGTTCGTTTGTTCGTTTGTTCGTTTGTTCGTTTGTTCGTTTGTTCATTTGTTCGTTTGTTCGCTGGTTCGTTGGTTGGTTTGTTTCTTTGTTTCTTTGTTTCTTTGTTCGTTTGTTTTTTCGTTTGTTCGTTTGTTCGATTGTTCGTTTGTTCG
>NW_027488210.1:0-8998 GCF_050908995.1 Andrena cerasifolii | reverse complement strand
TAGTAAAACGAGCAAAACGAGTAAAACGAGTAAAACGAGCAAAACTAGTAAAACTAGTAAAACGAGTAAAACGAGTAAAACGAGTAAAACGAGTAAAACGAGTAAAACGAGTAAAACGAGTAAAACGAGTAAAACGAGTAAAACGAGTAAAACGAGTAAAACGAGTAAAACGAGTAAAACGAGTAAAACGAGTAAAACGAGTAAAACGAGTAAAACGAGTAAAACGAGTAAAACGAGTAAAACGAGTAAAACGAGTAAAACGAGTAAAACGAGTAAAACTAGTTAAACGAGTAAAACGAGTAAAACGAGTAAGACGAGTAAATCGAGTAAGACGAGTAAAACGAGTAAAACGAGTAAAACGAGTAAAACGAGTAAAACGAGTAAAGCGAGTAAAGCGAGTAAAGCGAGTAAAACGAGTAAAACGAGTAAATCGAGTAAAACGAGTAAAACGAGTAAAACGAGTAAAACGAGTAAAACGAGTAAAACGAGTAAAACGAGTAAAACGAGTAAAACGAGTAAAACGAGTAAAACGAGTAAAACGAGTAAAACGAGTAAAAGAATAAAACGAGTAAAACGAATAAAACGAGTAAAACGAGTAAAACTAGTAAAACTAGTAAAACGAGTAAAACGAGTAAAACTAGTAAAACTAGTAAAACTAGTAAAACCAGTAAAACGTGTAAAACGAGTAAAACGAGCAAAACTAGTAAAACGAGTAAAACGAGTAAAACGAGTAAAACGAGTAAAACGAGTAAAACGAGTAAAACGAGTAAAACGAGTAAAACGAGTAAAACGAGTAAAACGAGTAAAACGAGTAAAACGAGTAAAACGAGTAAAACGAGTAAAACGAGTAAAACGAGTAAAACGAGTAAAACGAGTAAAACGAGTAAAACGAGTAAAACGAGCAAAACGAGTAAAACGAGTAAAACGAGTAAAACGAGTAAAACGAATAAAACGAGTAAAACGAGTAAAACGAGTAAAACGAGTAAAACGAGTAAAACGAGTAAAACGAGTAAAACTAGTAAAACGAGTAAAACTAGTAAAACTAGTAAAACGAGTAAAACGAGTAAAACTAGTAAAACTAGTAAAACCAGTAAAACGAGTAAAACGAGCAAAACGAGTAAAACGAGCAAAACTAGTAAAACGAGTAAAACGAGTAAAACGAGTAATACGACTAATACGAGTAAAACGAGTAAAACGGGTAAAACGAGTAAAACGAGTAAAACGAGTAAAACGAGTAAAACTAGTAAAACTAGTAAAACGAGTAAAACTAGTAAAACTAGTAAAACTAGTAAAACCAGTAAAACCAGTAAAACGAGTAAAACGAGCAAAACGAGTAAAACGAGCAAAACTAGTAAAACGAGTAAAACGAGTAAAACGAGCAAAACTAGTAAAACTAGTAAAACGAGTAAAACGAGTAAAACGAGTAAAACGAGTAAAACGAGTAAAACGAGTAAAACGAGTAAAACGAGTAAAACGAGCAAAACTAGTAAAACGAGTAAAACGAGTAAAACGAGTAAAACGAGTAAAACGAGTAAAACGAGTAAAACGAGTAAAACGAGTAAAACGAGTAAAACGAGTAAAACGAGTAAAACGAGCAAAACGAGTAAAACGAGTAAAACGAGTAAAACGAGTAAAACGAGTAAAACGAGCAAAACTAGTAAAACGAGTAAAACGAGTAAAACGAGTAAAACGAGTAAAACGAGTAAAACGGGCAAAACGAGTAAAACGGGTAAAACGGGTAAAACGAGTAAAACGGGTAAAACGAGTAAAACGGGTAAAACGAGTAAAACGAGTAAAACGAGTAAAACTAGTAAAACTAGTAAAACGAGTAAAACGAGTAAAACTAGTAAAACCAGTAAAACGAGTAAAACGAGCAAAACGAGTAAAACGAGCAAAACTAGTAAAACGAGCAAAACGAGTAAAACGAGTAAAACGAGCAAAACTAGTAAAACTAGTAAAACGAGTAAAACGAGTAAAACGAGTAAAACGAGTAAAACGAGTAAAACGAGTAAAACGAGTAAAACGAGTAAAACGAGTAAAACGAGTAAAACGAGTAAAACGAGTAAAACGAGTAAAACGAGTAAAACGAGTAAAACGAGTAAAACGAGTAAAACGAGTAAAACGAGTAAAACGAGTAAAACGAGTAAAACGAGTAAAACTAGTTAAACGAGTAAAACGAGTAAAACGAGTAAGACGAGTAAATCGAGTAAGACGAGTAAAACGAGTAAAACGAGTAAAACGAGTAAAACGAGTAAAACGAGTAAAGCGAGTAAAGCGAGTAAAGCGAGTAAAACGAGTAAAACGAGTAAATCGAGTAAAACGAGTAAAACGAGTAAAACGAGTAAAACGAGTAAAACGAGTAAAACGAGTAAAACGAGTAAAACGAGTAAAACGAGTAAAACGAGTAAAACGAGTAAAACGAGTAAAACGAGTAAAAGAATAAAACGAGTAAAACGAATAAAACGAGTAAAACGAGTAAAACTAGTAAAACTAGTAAAACGAGTAAAACGAGTAAAACTAGTAAAACTAGTAAAACTAGTAAAACCAGTAAAACGTGTAAAACGAGTAAAACGAGCAAAACTAGTAAAACGAGTAAAACGAGTAAAACGAGTAAAACGAGTAAAACGAGTAAAACGAGTAAAACGAGTAAAACGAGTAAAACGAGTAAAACGAGTAAAACGAGTAAAACGAGTAAAACGAGTAAAACGAGTAAAACGAGTAAAACGAGTAAAACGAGTAAAACGAGTAAAACGAGTAAAACGAGTAAAACGAGTAAAACGAGCAAAACGAGTAAAACGAGTAAAACGAGTAAAACGAGTAAAACGAATAAAACGAGTAAAACGAGTAAAACGAGTAAAACGAGTAAAACGAGTAAAACGAGTAAAACGAGTAAAACTAGTAAAACGAGTAAAACTAGTAAAACTAGTAAAACGAGTAAAACGAGTAAAACTAGTAAAACTAGTAAAACCAGTAAAACGAGTAAAACGAGCAAAACGAGTAAAACGAGCAAAACTAGTAAAACGAGTAAAACGAGTAAAACGAGTAATACGACTAATACGAGTAAAACGAGTAAAACGGGTAAAACGAGTAAAACGAGTAAAACGAGTAAAACGAGTAAAACTAGTAAAACTAGTAAAACGAGTAAAACTAGTAAAACTAGTAAAACTAGTAAAACCAGTAAAACCAGTAAAACGAGTAAAACGAGCAAAACGAGTAAAACGAGCAAAACTAGTAAAACGAGTAAAACGAGTAAAACGAGCAAAACTAGTAAAACTAGTAAAACGAGTAAAACGAGTAAAACGAGTAAAACGAGTAAAACGAGTAAAACGAGTAAAACGAGTAAAACGAGTAAAACGAGCAAAACTAGTAAAACGAGTAAAACGAGTAAAACGAGTAAAACGAGTAAAACGAGTAAAACGAGTAAAACGAGTAAAACGAGTAAAACGAGTAAAACGAGTAAAACGAGTAAAACGAGCAAAACGAGTAAAACGAGTAAAACGAGTAAAACGAGTAAAACGAGTAAAACGAGTAAAACGAGTAAATGGAGTAAAACTAGTAAAACGAGTAAAACGAATAAAACGAGTAAAACGATTAAAACGAGTAAAACGAGTAAAACGAGTAAAACGAGTAAAACGAGTAAAACGAATAAAACGAGTAAAACGAGTAAAACGAGCAAAACGAGTAAAACGAGCAAAACTAGTAAAACGAGTAAAACGAGTAAAACGAGTAATACGACTAATACGAGTAAAACGAGTAAAACCAGTAAAACGAGTAAAACGAGTAAAACGAGTAAAACGAGTAAAACGAGTAAAACGAGTAAAACGGGCAAAACGAGTAAAACGGGTAAAACGAGTAAAACGGGTAAAACGAGTAAAACGGGTAAAACGAGTAAAACGAGTAAAACGAGTAAAACGAGTAAAACTAGTAAAACGAGTAAAACTAGTAAAACTAGTAAAACTAGTAAAACCAGTAAAACCAGTAAAACGAGTAAAACGAGCAAAACGAGTAAAACGAGCAAAACTAGTAAAACGAGTAAAACGAGTAAAACGAGCAAAACTAGTAAAACTAGTAAAACGAGTAAAACGAGTAAAACGAGTAAAACGAGTAAAACGAGTAAAACGAGTAAAACGAGTAAAACGAGCAAAACTAGTAAAACGAGTAAAACGAGTAAAACGAGTAAAACGGGCAAAACGAGTAAAACGGGTAAAACGAGTAAAACGGGTAAAACGAGTAAAACGGGTAAAACGAGTAAAACGAGTAAAACGAGTAAAACGAGTAAAACGAGTAAAACGAGTAAAACGAGTAAAACGAGTAAAACGAGTAAAACGAGTAAAACTAGTAAACGAGTAAAACGAGTAAAACGAGTAAAACGAGTAAAACGAGTAAAACGAGTAAAACGAGTAAAAAACGAGTAAAACGAGTAAAACGAGTAAAACGAGTAAAACGAGTAAAACGAGTAAAACGAGTAAAACGAGTAAAACGAGTAAAACGAGTAAAACGAGTAAAACGAGTAAAACGAGTAAAACGAGTAAAACGAGTAAAACGAGTAAAACGAGTAAAACGAGTAAAACGAGTAAAACGAGTAAAACGAGTAAAACGAGTAAAACGAGTAAATCGAGTAAAACGAGTAAAACGAGTAAAACGAGTAAAACGAGTAAAACGAGTAAAACGAGTAAAACTAGTAAAACTAGTAAAACTAGTAAAACGAGTAAAACGAGTAAAACGGGCAAAACGAGTAAAACGGGTAAAACGGGTAAAACGAGTAAAACGGGTAAAACGAGTAAAACGGGTAAAACGAGTAAAACGAGTAAAACGAGTAAAACGAGTAAAACGAGTAAAACTAGTAAAACTAGTAAAACGAGTAAAACGAGTAAAACTAGTAAAACCAGTAAAACGAGTAAAACGAGCAAAACGAGTAAAACGAGCAAAACTAGTAAAACGAGTAAAACGAGTAAAACGAGTAAAACGAGCAAAACTAGTAAAACTAGTAAAACGAGTAAAACGAGTAAAACGAGTAAAACGAGTAAAACGAGTAAAACGAGTAAAACGAGTAAAACGAGTAAAACGAGTAAAACGAGTAAAACGAGTAAAACGAGTAAAACGAGTAAAACGAGTAAAACGAGTAAAACGAGTAAAACGAGTAAAACGAGTAAAACGAGTAAAACGAGTAAAACGAGTAAAACTAGTTAAACGAGTAAAACGAGTAAAACGAGTAAAACGAGTAAATCGAGTAAAACGAGTAAAACGAGTAAAACGAGTAAAACGAGTAAAACGAGTAAAACGAGTAAAACGAGTAAAACGAGTAAAACGAGTAAAGCGAGTAAAGCGAGTAAAGCGAGTAAAACGAGTAAAACGAGTAAATCGAGTAAAACGAGTAAAACGAGTAAAACGAGTAAAACGAGTAAAACGAGTAAAACGAGTAAAACGAGTAAAACGAGTAAAACGAGTAAAACGAGTAAAACGAATAAAACGAGTAAAACGAATAAAACGAGTAAAACGAGTAAAACTAGTAAAACTAGTAAAACGAGTAAAACGAGTAAAACTAGTAAAACTAGTAAAACTAGTAAAACCAGTAAAACGTGTAAAACGAGTAAAACGAGCAAAACTAGTAAAACGAGTAAAACGAGTAAAACGAGTAAAACGAGTAAAACGAGTAAAACGAGTAAAACGAGTAAAACGAGTAAAACGAGTAAAACGAGTAAAACGAGTAAAACGAGTAAAACGAGTAAAACGAGTAAAACGAGTAAAACGAGTAAAACGAGTAAAACGAGTAAAACGAGTAAAGCGAGTAAAGCGAGTAAAAGGAGTAAAACGAGTAAAACGAGTAATACGAGTAAAACGAGTAATACGAGTAACACGAGTAAAACGAGTAAAACTAGTAAAACGAGTAAAACGAGTAAAACGAGTAAAACGAGTAAAACGAGTAAAACGAGTGAAACGAGTAAAACGAGTGAAACGAGTAAAACGAGTAAAACGAGTAAAACGAGTAAAACTAGTAAAACGAGTAAAACTAGTAAAACTAGTAAAACGAGTAAAACGAGTAAAACTAGTAAAACTAGTAAAACCAGTAAAACGAGTAAAACGAGCAAAACGAGTAAAACGAGCAAAACTAGTAAAACGAGTAAAACGAGTAAAACGAGTAATACGAGTAATACGAGTAAAACGAGTAAAACCAGTAAAACGAGTAAAACGAGTAAAACGAGTAAAACGAGTAAAACGAGTAAAACGAGTAAAACGAGCAAAACTAGTAAAACGAGTAAAACGAGTAAAACGAGTAAAACGAGTAAAACGAGTAAAACGAGTAAAACGAGTAAAACGAGTAAAACGAGTAAAACCAGTTAAACGAGTAAAACGAGTAAAACGAGTAAAACGAGTAAAACGAGTAAATCGAGTAAAACGAGTAAAACGAGTAAAACGAGTAAAACGAGTAAAACGAGTAAAGCGAGTAAAGCGAGTAATACGAGTAAAACGAGTAAAACCAGTAAAACGAGTAAAACGAGTAAAACGAGTAAAACGAGTAAAACGAGCAAAACTAGTAAAACGAGTAAAACGAGTAAAACGAGTAAAACGAGTAAAACGAGTAAAACGGGCAAAACGAGTAAAACGGGTAAAACGAGTAAAACGGGTAAAACGAGTAAAACGAGTAAAACGAGTAAAACGAGTAAAACGAGTAAAACTAGTAAAACGAGTAAAACGAGTAAAACGAGTAAAACTAGTAAAACTAGTAAAACCAGTAAAACGAGTAAAACGAGCAAAACGAGTAAAACGAGCAAAACTAGTAAAACGAGTAAAACGAGTAAAACGAGTAAAACGAGCAAAACTAGTAAAACTAGTAAAACGAGTAAAACGAGTAAAACGAGTAAAACGAGTAAAACGAGTAAAACGAGTAAAACGAGTAAAACGAGTAAAAGGAGTAAAACGAGCAAAACTAGTAAAACGAGTAAAACGAGTAAAACGAGTAAAACGAGTAAAACGAGTAAAACGAGTAAAACTAGTTAAACGAGTAAAACGAGTAAAACGAGTAAAACGAGTAAAACGAGTAAATCGAGTAAAACGAGTAAAACGAGTAAAACGAGTAAAACGAGTAAAACGAGTAAAACGAGTAAAACGAGTAAAACGAGTAAAGCGAGTAAAGCGAGTAAAACGAGTAAAACGAGTAAAACGAGTAAAACGAGTAAAACGAGTAAAACGAGTAAAACGAGTAAAACGAGTAAAACGAGTAAAACGAGTAAAACGAGTAAAACGAGTAAAACGAGTAAAACGAGTAAAACGAGTAAAGCGAGTAAAGCGAGTAAAACGAGTAAAACGAGTAATACGAGTAAAACGAGTAATACGAGTAAAACGAGTAATACGAGTAAAACGAGTAAAACGAGTAAAACGAGTAAAACGAGTAAAACGAGTAAAACGAGTAAAACTAGTAAAACGAGTAAAACGAGTAAAACGAGTAAAACGAGTGAAACGAGTGAAACGAGTGAAACGAGTGAAACGAGTGAAACGAGTAAAACGAGTAAAACGAGTAAAACGAGTAAAACGAGTAAAACGAGTAAAACGAGTAAAACGAGTAAAACGAGTAAAACGAGTAAAACGAGTAAAACGAGTAAAACGAGTAAAACGAGTAAAACGAGTAAAACGAGCAAAACTAGTAAAACGAGTAAAACGAGTAAAACGGGCAAAACGAGTAAAACTAGTTAAACGAGTAAAACGAGTAAAACGAGTAAAACGAGTAAAACGAGTAAAACGAGTAAAACGAGTAAAACGAGTAAAACGAGTAAAACGAGTAAAGCGAGTAAAGCGAGTAAAACGAGTAAAACGAGTAATACGAGTAAAACGAGTAATACGAGTAAAACGAGCAAAACTAGTAAAACGAGCAAAACGAGTAAAACGAGCAAAACTAGTAAAACTAGTAAAACGAGTAAAACGAGTAAAACGAATAAAACGAGTAAAACGAGTAAAACGAGTAAAACGAGTAAAACGAGTAAAACGAGTAAAACGAGTAAAACGAGTAAAACGAGTAAAACGAGTAAAACGAGTAAAACGAGTAAAACGAGTAAAACGAGTAAAACGAGTAAAACGAGTAAAACGAGTAAAACGAGTAAAGCGAGTAAAGCGAGTAAAACGAGTAAAACGAGTAATACGAGTAAAACGAGTAATACGAGTAAAACGAGTAATACGAGTAAAACGAGTAAAACGAGTAAAACGAGTAAAACGAGTAAAACGAGTAAAACGAGTAAAACTAGTAAAACGAGTAAAACGAGTAAAACGAGTAAAACGAGTGAAACGAGTGAAACGAGTGAAACGAGTGAAACGAGTGAAACGAGTAAAACGAGTAAAACGAGTAAAACGAGTAAAACGAGTAAAACGAGTAAAACGAGTAAAACGAGTAAAACGAGTAAAACGAGTAAAACGAGTAAAACGAGTAAAACGAGTAAAACGAGTAAAACGACTAAAACGAGCAAAACTAGTAAAACGAGTAAAACGAGTAAAACGGGCAAAACGAGTAAAACTAGTTAAACGAGTAAAACGAGTAAAACGAGTAAAACGAGTAAAACGAGTAAAACGAGTAAAACGAGTAAAACGAGTAAAACGAGTAAAACGAGTAAAGCGAGTAAAGCGAGTAAAACGAGTAAAACGAGTAATACGAGTAAAACGAGTAATACGAGTAAAACGAGCAAAACTAGTAAAACGAGCAAAACGAGTAAAACGAGTAAAACGAGCAAAACTAGTAAAACTAGTAAAACGAGTAAAACGAGTAAAACGAATAAAACGAGTAAAACGAGTAAAACGAGTAAAACGAGTAAAACGAGTAAAACGAGTAAAACGAGTAAAACGAGTAAAACGAGTAAAACGAGTAAAACGAGTAAAACGAGTAAAACGAGTAAAACGAGTAAAACGAGTAAAACGAGTAAAACGAGTAAAACGAGTAAAACGAGTAAAACGAGTAAAACGAGTAAAACGAGTAAAACGAGTAAAACGAGTAAAACGAGTAAAACGAGTAAAA
>NW_027488209.1:0-9013 GCF_050908995.1 Andrena cerasifolii | reverse complement strand
TTGGTTCGTTGGTTGTTGGTTCGTTGGTTCGTTGGTTCGTTGGTTCGTTGGTTCGTTGGTTCGTTGGTTCGTTGGTTCGTTGGTTCGTTGGTTCGTTGGTTCGTTGGTTCGATTGTTCGTTTGTTCGTTTGTTCGTTTGTTCGTTTGTTCGTTTGTTCGTTTGTTCGTTTCTTCGTTTGTTCGTTTGTTCGTTTGTTCGTTTGTTCGTTTGTTCGTTTGTTCGTTTGTTCGTTTGTTCGTTTGTTCGTTTGTTCGTTTGTTCGTTTGTTCGTTTGCTCGTTTGCTCGTTTGCTCGTTTGTTCGTTTGTTCGTTGGTTCGTTTGTTCGTTGGTTCGTTGGTTCGTTGGTTCGTTGGTTCGTGGGTTCGTTGGTTCGTTTGTTCGTTTGTTCGTTTGTTCGTTTGTTCGTTTGTTCGTTTGTTCGTTTGTTCGTTTGTTCGTTTGTTCGTTTGTTCGTTTGTTCGTTTGTTCGTTTGTTCGTTTGTTCGTTTGTTCGTTTGTTCGTTTGTTCGTTTGTTCGTTTGTTCGTTTGTTCGTTTGTTCGTTTGTTCGTTTGTTCGTTTGTTCGTTTGTTCGTTTGTTCGTTGGTTCGTTTGTTCGTTTGTTCGTTTGTTCGTTTGTTCGTTTGTTCGTTTGTTCGTTTGTTCGTTTGTTCGTTTGTTCGTTTGTTCGTTTGTTCGTTTGTTCGTTTGTGCGTTTGTTCGTTTGTTCGTTTGTTCGTTTGTTCGTTTGTTCGTTTGTTCGTTTGTTCGTTTGTTCGTTTGTTCGTTTGTTCGTTTGTTCGTTTGTTCGTTTGTTCGTTTGTTCGTTTGTTCGTTTGTTCGTTTGTTCGTTTGTTCGTTTGTTCGTTTGTTCGTTTGTTCGTTTGTTCGTTTGTTCGTTTGTTCGTTTGTTCGTTTGTTCGTTGGTTCGTTGATTCGTTTGTTCGTTTGTTCGTTGGTTCGTTTGTTCGTTTGTTCGTTCGTTCGTTTGTTCGTTTGTTCGTTTGTTGGTTTGTTGGTTTGTTCGTTTGTTCGTTTGTTCGTTTGGTCGTTTGTTCGTTTTTTCGTTGGTTCGTTGGTTCGTTTGTTCGTTGGTTCGTTGGTTCGTTGGTTCGTTGGTTCGTTGGTTCGTTGGTTCGTTGGTTCGTTGGTTCGTTGGTCCGTTGGTTCGTTGGTTCGTTGGTTCGTTGGTTCGTTGGTTCGTTGGTTCGTTGGTTCGTTGGTTCGTTGGTTCGTTGGTTCGTTGGTTCGTTGGTTCGTTGGTTCGTTGGTTCGTTGTTTCGTTGTTTCGTTGTTTCGTTGTTTCGTTGTTTCGTTGTTTCGTTGTTTCGTTGTTTCGTTGTTTCGTTGTTTCGTTGTTTCGTTGTTTCGTTGTTTCGTTGGTTCTTTTGTTTCTTTGTCACTTTGTTCGTTTGTTCGTTTGTTCGTTTGTTCTTTTGTTCGTTTGTTCGTTGGTTCGTTGGTTCGTTGTTTCGTTGTTTCGTTGTTTCGTTGTTTCGTTGTTTCGTTGTTTCGTTGTTTCGTTGTTTCGTTGTTTCGTTGTTTCGTTGTTTCGTTGTTTCGTTGTTTCGTTGGTTCTTTTGTTTCTTTGTCACTTTGTTCGTTTGTTCGTTTGTTCGTTTGTTCTTTTGTTCGTTTGTTCGTTGGTTCGTTGGTTCGTTGGTTCGTTGCTTCGTTGGTTCGTTGGTTCGTTGGTTCGTTTGTTCGTCGGTTCGTTGGTTCGTTGGTTCGTTGGTTCGTTGGTTCGTTGGTTCGTTTGTTCGTTTGTTCGTTTGTTCGTTTGTTCGTTTGTTCGTTTGTTCGTTTGTTCGTTTGTTCGTTTGTTCGTTTGTTCGTTTGTTCGTTTGTTCGTTTGTGCGTTTGTTCGTTTGTTCGTTTGTTCGTTTGTTCGTTTGTTCGTTTGTTCGTTTGTTCGTTTGTTCGTTTGTTCGTTTGTTCGTTTGTTCGTTTGTTCGTTTGTTCGTTTGTTCGTTTGTTCGTTTGTTCGTTTGTTCGTTTGTTCGTTTGTTCGTTTGTTCGTTTGTTCGTTTGTTCGTTTGTTCGTTTGTTCGTTTGTTCGTTTGTTCGTTGGTTCGTTGATTCGTTTGTTCGTTTGTTCGTTGGTTCGTTTGTTCGTTTGTTCGTTCGTTCGTTTGTTCGTTTGTTCGTTTGTTGGTTTGTTGGTTTGTTCGTTTGTTCGTTTGTTCGTTTGGTCGTTTGTTCGTTTTTTCGTTGGTTCGTTGGTTCGTTTGTTCGTTGGTTCGTTGGTTCGTTGGTTCGTTGGTTCGTTGGTTCGTTGGTTCGTTGGTTCGTTGGTTCGTTGGTCCGTTGGTTCGTTGGTTCGTTGGTTCGTTGGTTCGTTGGTTCGTTGGTTCGTTGGTTCGTTGGTTCGTTGGTTCGTTGGTTCGTTGGTTCGTTGGTTCGTTGGTTCGTTGGTTCGTTGTTTCGTTGTTTCGTTGTTTCGTTGTTTCGTTGTTTCGTTGTTTCGTTGTTTCGTTGTTTCGTTGTTTCGTTGTTTCGTTGTTTCGTTGTTTCGTTGTTTCGTTGGTTCTTTTGTTTCTTTGTCACTTTGTTCGTTTGTTCGTTTGTTCGTTTGTTCTTTTGTTCGTTTGTTCGTTGGTTCGTTGGTTCGTTGTTTCGTTGTTTCGTTGTTTCGTTGTTTCGTTGTTTCGTTGTTTCGTTGTTTCGTTGTTTCGTTGTTTCGTTGTTTCGTTGTTTCGTTGTTTCGTTGTTTCGTTGGTTCTTTTGTTTCTTTGTCACTTTGTTCGTTTGTTCGTTTGTTCGTTTGTTCTTTTGTTCGTTTGTTCGTTGGTTCGTTGGTTCGTTGGTTCGTTGCTTCGTTGGTTCGTTGGTTCGTTGGTTCGTTTGTTCGTCGGTTCGTTGGTTCGTTGGTTCGTTGGTTCGTTGGTTCGTTGGTTCGTTTGTTCGTTGGTTCGTTGGTTCGTTGGTTCGTTGGTTCGTTGGTTCGTTGGTTCGTTGGTTCGTTGGTTCGTTGGTCCGTTGGTTCGTTGGTTCGTTGGTTCGTTGGTTCGTTGGTTCGTTGGTTCGTTGGTTCGTTGGGTCGTTGGTTCGTTGGTTCGTTGGTTCGTTGGTTCGTTGGTTCGTTGGTTCGTTGGTTCGTTGGTTCGTTGGTTCGTTGGTTCGTTGGTTCGTTGGTTCGTTGGTTCGTTGGTTCGTTGTATCGTTGTTTCGTTGTTTCGTTGTTTCGTTGTTTCGGTGGTTCTTTTGTTTCTTTGTCACTTTGTTCGTTTGTTCGTTTGTTTGTTTGTTCTTTTGTTCGTTTGTTCGTTGGTTCGTTGGTTCGTTGGTTCGTTGGTTCGTTGGTTCGTTGGTTCGTTGATTCGTTGGTTCGTTGCTTCGTTGGTTCGTTGCTTCGTTGGTTCGTTTGTTCGTTTGTACGTTTGTTCGTTTGTTCGTTTTCTCGTTTGTTCGTTTGTTCGTTTGTTCGTTTGTTCGTTTGGTCGTTTTTTCGTTTGTTCGTTGGTTCGTTGGTTCGTTGGTTGTTGGTTCGTTTGTTCGTTGGTTCGTTTGTTCGTTTGTTCGTTTGTTCGTTTGTTCGTTTGGTCGTTGGTTCGTTGGTTCGTTGGTTCGTTGGTTCGTTGGTTCGTTGGTTCGTTGGTTCGTTGGTTCGTTGGTTCGTTGGTTCGTTGGTTCGTTGGTTCGTTGGTTCGTTGGTTCGTTGGTTCGTTGGTTCGTTGGTTCGTTGGTTCGTTGGTTCGTTGGTTCGTTGGTTCGTTGGTTCGTTTGTTCGTTGGTTCGTTGGTTCGTTGGTTCGTTGGTTCGTTGGTTCGTTGGTTCGTTGTTTCGTTTGTTCGTTGTTTCGTTGTTTCGTTGTTTCGTTGTTTCGTTGTTTCGTTGTTTCGTTGTTTCGTTGTTTCGTTGTTTCGTTGTTTCGTTGTTTCGTTGTTTCGTTGTTTCGTTGTTTCGTTGTTTCGTTGTATCGTTGGTTCTTTTGTTTCTTTGTCACTTTGTTCGTTTGTTCGTTTGTTTGTTTGTTCTTTTGTTCGTTTGTTCGTTGGTTCGTTGGTTCGTTGGTTCGTTGGTTCGTTGGTTCGTTGGTTCGTTGTTTCGTTGTTTCGTTGTCTCGTTGTTTCGTTGTTTCGTTGTTTCGTTGTTTCGTTGTTTCGTTGTTTCGTTGTTTCGTTGTTTCGTTGTTTCGTTGTTTCGTTGTTTCGTTGTTTCGTTGTTTCGTTGTTTCGTTGTTTCGTTGTTTCGTTGTTTCGTTGTTTCGTTGTTTCGTTGTTTCGTTGTTTCGTTGTTTCGTTGTTTCGTTGTTTCGTTGTTTCGTTGTTTCGTTGTTTCGTTGTTTCGTTGTTTCGTTGTTTCGTTGTTTCGCTGTTTCGTTGTTTCGTTGGTTCTTTTGTTTCTTTGTCACTTTGTTCGTTTGTTCGTTTGTTCGTTTGTTTGTTTGTTCTTTTTTTCGTTTGTTCGTTGGTTCGTTGGTTCGTTGGTTCGTTGGTTCGTTGGTTCGTTGGTTCGTTGGTTCGTTGGTTCGTTGGTTCGTTGGTTCGTTGGTTCGTTGGTTCGTTGGTCCGTTGGTTCGTTGGTTCGTTGGTTCGTTGGTTCGTTGGTTCGTTGGTTCGTTGGTTCGTTGGCTCGTTGGTTCGTTGGTTCGTTGGTTCGTTGGTTCGTTGGTTCGTTGGTTCGTTGGTTCGTTGGTTCGTTGGTTCGTTGGTTCGTTGGTTCGTTGGTTCGTTGGTTCGTTGGTTCGTTGGTTCGTTGGTTCGTTGGTTCGTTGGTTCGTTGGTTCGTTGGTTCGTTGGTTCGTTGGTTCGTTGGTTCGTTGGTTCGTTGGTTCGTTGGTTCGTTGGTTCGTTGGTTCGTTGGTTCGTTGGTTCGTTGGTTCGTTGGTTCGTTGGTTCGTTGGTTCGTTGGTTCGTTGGTTCGTTGTTTCCTTGTTTCGTTGTTTCGTTGTTTCGTTGTTTCGTTGTTTCGTTGTTTCGTTGGTTCGTTTGTTTCTTTGTCTCTTTGTTCGTTTGTTCGTTTGTTCTTTTTTTCGTTTGTTCGTTTGTTCGTTTGTTCGTTCGTTCGTTTGTTCGTTTGTTCGTTTGCTCGTTTGTTCGTTTGTTCGTTGGTTCGTTTGTTCGTTGGTTCGTTGGTTCGTTGGTTCCTGGGTTCGTTGGTTCGTTTGTTCGTTTGTTCGTTTGTTCGTTTGTTCGTTTGTTCGTTTGTTCGTTTGTTCGTTTGTTCGTTTGTTCGTTTGTTCGTTTGTTCGTTTGTTCGTTTGTTCGTTTGTTCGTTTGTTCGTTTGTTCGTTTGTTCGTTTGTTCGTTTGTTCGTTTGTTCGTTTGTTCGTTTGTTCGTTTGTTCGTTTGTTCGTTTGTTCGTTTGTTCGTTTGTTCGTTTGTTCGTTTGTTCGTTTGTTCGTTTGTTCGTTTGTTCGTTTGTTCGTTTGTTCGTTTGTTCGTTTGTTCGTTTGTTCGTTTGTTCGTTTGTTCGTTTGTTCGTTTGTTCGTTTGTTCGTTTGTTCGTTTGTTCGTTTGTTCGTTTGTTCGTTTGTTCGTTGGTTCGTTGGTTCGTTGGTTCGTTGGTTCGTTGGTTCGTTGGTTCGTTGGTTCGTTGGTTCGTTGGTTCGTTGGTTCGTTGGTTCGTTGGTTCGTTGGTTCGTTGGTTCGTTGGTTCGTTGGTTCGTTGGCTCGTTGGTTCGTTGGTTCGTTGGTTCGTTGGTTCGTTGGTTCGTTGGTTCGTTGGTTCGTTGGTTCGTTGTTTCGTTGTTTCGTTGTTTCCTTGTTTCGTTGTTTCGTTGTTTCGTTGTTTCGTTGTTTCGTTGGTTCTTTTGTTTCTTTGTCACTTTGTTCTTTTGTTCGTTTGTTTGTTTGTTCTTTTTTTCGTTTGTTCGTTGGTTCGTTGGTTCGTTGGTTCGTTGGTTCGTTGGTTCGTTGGTTCGTTGGTTCGTTGGTTCGTTGGTTCGTTGGTTCGTTGGTTCGTTGGTCCGTTGGTTCGTTGGTTCGTTGGTTCGTTGGTTCGTTGGTTCGTTGGTTCGTTGGTTCGTTGGTTCGTTGGCTCGTTGTTTCGTTGTTTCGTTGTTTCGTTGTTTCGTTGTTTCGTTGTTTCGTTGTTTCGTTGTTTCGTTGTTTCTTTGTTTCGTTGTTTCGTTGTTTCGGTGGTTCTTTTGTTTCTTTGTCACTTTGTTCGTTTGTTCGTTTGTTTGTTTGTTCTTTTGTTCGTTTGTTCGTTGGTTCGTTGGTTCGTTGGTTCGTTGGTTCGTTGGTTCGTTGGTTCGTTGGTTCGTTGGTTCGTTGGTCCGTTGGTTCGTTGGTTCGTTGGTTCGTTGGTTCGTTGGTTCGTTGGTTCGTTGGTTCGTTGGCTCGTTGGTTCGTTGGTTCGTTGGTTCGTTGGTTCGTTGGTTCGTTGGTTCGTTGGTTCGTTGGTTCGTTGGTTCGTTGTTTCGTTGTTTCGTTGTTTCGTTGTTTCGTTGTTTCGTTGTTTCGTTGTTTCGTTGTTTCGTTGGTTCTTTTGTTTCTTTGTCACTTTGTTCTTTTGTTCGTTTGTTTGTTTGTTCTTTTTTTCGTTTGTTCGTTGGTTCGTTGGTTCGTTGGTTCGTTGGTTCGTTGGTTCGTTGGTTCGTTGGTTCGTTGGTTCGTTGGTTCGTTGGTCCGTTGGTTCGTTGGTTCGTTGGTTCGTTGGTTCGTTGGTTCGTTGGTTCGTTGGTTCGTTGGTTCGTTGGCTCGTTGTTTCGTTGTTTCGTTGTTTCGTTGTTTCGTTGTTTCGTTGTTTCGTTGTTTCGTTGTTTCGTTGTTTCTTTGTTTCGTTGTTTCGTTGTTTCGGTGGTTCTTTTGTTTCTTTGTCACTTTGTTCGTTTGTTCGTTTGTTTGTTTGTTCTTTTGTTCGTTTGTTCGTTGGTTCGTTGGTTCGTTGGTTCGTTGGTTCGTTGGTTCGTTGGTTCGTTGGTTCGTTGGTTCGTTGGTTCGTTGGTTCGTTGGTTCGTTGGTTCGTTGGTTCGTTGGTTCGTTTGTTCGTTTGTACGTTTGTTCGTTTGTTCGTTTTCTCGTTTGTTCGTTTGTTCGTTTGTTCGTTTGTTCGTTTGGTCGTTTTTTCGTTTGTTCGTTGGTTCGTTGGTTCGTTGGTTGTTGGTTCATTTGTTCGTTGGTTCGAAGGTTCCTTGGTTCGTTTGTTCGTTTGTTCGTTTGTTCGTTTGGTCGTTGGTTCGTTGGTTCGTTGGTTCGTTGGTTCGTTGGTTCGTTGGTTCGTTGGTTCGTTGGTTCGTTGGTTCGTTGGTTCGTTGGTTCGTTGGTTCGTTGGTTCGTTGGTTCGTTGGTTCGTTGGTTCGTTGGTTCGTTGGTTCGTTGGTTCGTTGGTTCGTTGGTTCGTTGGTTCGTTGGTTCGTTGGTTCGTTGGTTCGTTGGTTCGTTGGTTCGTTGGTTCGTTGGTTCGTTGGTTCGTTGGTTCGTTGGTTCGTTGGTTCGTTGGTTCGTTGGTTCGTTGTTTCCTTGTTTCGTTGTTTCGTTGTTTCGTTGTTTCGTTGTTTCGTTGTTTCGTTGTTTCGTTGGTTCGTTTGTTTCTTTGTCTCTTTGTTCGTTTGTTCGTTTGTTCTTTTTTTCGTTTGTTCGTTTGTTCGTTTGTTCGTTCGTTCGTTTGTTCGTTTGTTCGTTTGCTCGTTTGTTCGTTTGTTCGTTGGTTCGTTTGTTCGTTGGTTCGTTGGTTCGTTGGTTCGTTGGTTCCTGGGTTCGTTGGTTCGTTTGTTCGTTTGTTCGTTTGTTCGTTTGTTCGTTTGTTCGTTTGTTCGTTTGTTCGTTGGTTCGTTTGTTCGTTTGTTCGTTTGTTCGTTTGTTCGTTTGTTCGTTTGTTCGTTTGTTCGTTTGTTCGTTTGTTCGTTTGTTCGTTTGTTCGTTTGTTCGTTTGTTCGTTTGTTCGTTTGTTCGTTTGTTCGTTTGTTCGTTTGTTCGTTTGTTCGTTTGTTCGTTTGTTCGTTTGTTCGTTTGTTCGTTTGTTCGTTTGTTCGTTTGTTCGTTTGTTCGTTTGTTCGTTTGTTCGTTTGTTCGTTTGTTCGTTTGTTCGTTTGTTCGTTTGTTCGTTTGTTCGTTTGTTCGTTGGGTCGTTGGTTCGTTGGTTCGTTGGTTCGTTGGTTCGTTGGTTCGTTGGTCCGTTGGTTCGTTGGTTCGTTGGTTCGTTGGTTCGTTGGTTCGTTGGTTCGTTGGTTCGTTGGCTCGTTGGTTCGTTGGTTCGTTGGTTCGTTGGTTCGTTGGTTCGTTGGTTCGTTGGTTCGTTGGTTCGTTGGTTCGTTGTTTCGTTGTTTCGTTGTTTCGTTGTTTCGTTGTTTCGTTGTTTCGTTGTTTCGTTGGTTCTTTTGTTTCTTTGTCACTTTGTTCTTTTGTTCGTTTGTTTGTTTGTTCTTTTTTTCGTTTGTTCGTTGGTTCGTTGGTTCGTTGGTTCGTTGGTTCGTTGGTTCGTTGGTTCGTTGGTTCGTTGGTTCGTTGGTTCGTTGGTTCGTTGGTTCGTTGGTCCGTTGGTTCGTTGGTTCGTTGGTTCGTTGGTTCGTTGGTTCGTTGGTTCGTTGGTTCGTTGGTTCGTTGGCTCGTTGTTTCGTTGTTTCGTTGTTTCGTTGTTTCGTTGTTTCGTTGTTTCGTTGTTTCGTTGTTTCGTTGTTTCTTTGTTTCGTTGTTTCGTTGTTTCGTTGTTTCGGTGGTTCTTTTGTTTCTTTGTCACTTTGTTCGTTTGTTCGTTTGTTTGTTTGTTCTTTTGTTCGTTTGTTCGTTGGTTCGTTGGTTCGTTGGTTCGTTGGTTCGTTGGTTCGTTGGTTCGTTGGTTCGTTGGTTCGTTGGTTCGTTGGTTCGTTGGTTCGTTGGTTCGTTGGTTCGTTGGTTCGTTGGTTCGTTGGTTCGTTGGTTCGTTGGTTCGTTGGTTCGTTGGTTCGTTGGTTCGTTGGTTCGTTGGTTCGTTTGTTCGTTTGTACGTTTGTTCGTTTGTTCGTTTTCCTCGTTTGTTCGTTTGTTCGTTTGTTCGTTTGTTCGTTTGGTCGTTTTTTTTTCGTTTGTTCGTTGGTTCGTTGGTTCGTTGGTTGTTGGTTCATTTGTTCGTTGGTTCGAAGGTTCCTTGGTTCGTTTGTTCGTTTGT
>NW_027488208.1:0-9032 GCF_050908995.1 Andrena cerasifolii | reverse complement strand
AACGAACAAACGAAAAAAACGAACAACGAACAAACGAACAAACGAACAAACGAACAAACGAACAAACGAACAAACGAACAAACGAACAAACGAACAAACGAACAAACGAACAAACGAACAAACGAACAAACGAACAAACGAACAAACGAACAAACGAACAAACGAACAAACGAACAAACGAACAAACGAACAAACGAACAAACGAACAAACGAACAAACGAACAAACGAACAAACGAACAAACGAACAAACGAACAAACGAACAAACGAACAAACGAACAAACGAACAAACGAACAAACGAACAAACGAACAAACGAACAAACGAACAAACGAACAAACGAACAAACGAACAAACGAAACAAACGAACAAACGAACAAACGAACAAACGAACAAACGAACAAACGAACAAACGAACAAACGAACAAACGAACAAACGAACAAACGAACAAACGAACAAACGAACAAACGAACAAACGAACAAACGAACAAACGAACAAACGAACAAACGAACAAACGAACAAACGAAAAAAACGAACAAACGAACAAACGAACAAACGAACAAACGAACAAACGAACAAACGAACAAACGAACAAACGAACAAACGAACAAACGAACAACGAACAAACGAACAAACGAACAAACGAACAAACGAACAAACGAACAAACGAACAAACGAACAAACGAACAAACGAACAAACGAACAAACGAACAAACGAACAAACGAACAAACGAACAAACGAACAAACGAACAAACGAACAAACGAACAAACGAACAAACGAACAAACGAACAAACGAACAAACGAACAAACGAACAAACGAACAAACGAACAAACGAACAAACGAACAAACGAACAAACGAACAAACGAACAAACGAACAAACGAACAAACGAACAAACGAACAAACGAACAAACGAACAAAAAACGAACAAACGAACAAACGAACAAACGAACAAACGAACAAACGAACAAACGAACAAACGAACAAACGAACAAACGAACAAACGAACAAACGACAAACGAACAAACGAACAAACGAACAAACGAACAAACGAACAAACGAACAAACGAACAAACGAACAAACGAACAAACGAACAAACGAACAAACGAACAAACGAAAACAAACGAACAAACGAACAAACGAACAAACGAACAAACGAACAAACGAACAAACGAACAAACGAACAAACGAACAAACGAACAAACGAACAAACGAACAAACGAACAAACGAACAAACGAACAAACGAACAAACGAACAAACGAACAAACGAACAAACGAACAAACGAACAAACGAACAAACGAACAAACGAACAAACGAACAAACGAACAAACGAACAAACGAACAAACGAACAAACGAACAAACGAACAAACGAACAAACGAACAAACGAACAAACGAACAAACGAACAAACGAACAAACGAACAAACGAACAAAAGAACAAACGAACAAACGAACAAACGAACAAACGAACAAACGAACAAACGAACAAACCAACAAACGAACAAACGAACAAACGAACAAACGAAAAAACGAACAAACAAACAAACGAAAAAACAAACGAAAAAACAATGAAATAAAGAAACAAAGAAACAAAGAAACAATCGAACCATCGAAACAACGAACCAACGAACAAACGAACAAACGAACAAACGAACAAACGAACAAACGAACAAACGAACAAACGAACAAACGAACAAACGAACACACGAACAAACGAACAAACGAACAAACGAACAAACGAAAGAAACGAACAAACGAACAAACGAACAAACGAACAAACGAACAAACGAACAAACGAACAAACGAACAAACGAACAAACGAACAAACGAACAAAGGAACAAACGAACAAACGAACAAACGAACAAACGAACAAACGAACAAACGAACAAACGAACAAACGAACAAACGAACAAACGAACAAACGAACAAACGAACAAACGAACAAACGAACAAACGAACAAACGAACAAACGAACAAACGAACAAACGAACAAACGAACAAACGAACAAACGAACAAACGAACAAACGAACAAACGAACAAACGAACAAACGAACAAACGAACAAACGAACAAACGAACAAACGAACAAACGAACAAACGAACAAACGAACAAACGAACAAACGAACAAACGAACAAACGAACAAACGAACAAACGAACAAACGAAAAAACAAACGAAAAACAATGAAATAAAGAAACAAAGAAACAAAGAAACAATCGAAACAACGAAACAACGAACCAACGAACAAACGAACAAACGAACAAACGAACAAACGAACAAACGATCAAACGAACAAACGAACAAACGAACAAACGAACAAACGAACAAACGAACAAACGAACAAACGAACAAACGAACAAACGAACAAACGAACAAACGAACAAACGAACAAACGAACAAACGAACAAACGAACAAACGAACAAACGAACAAACGAACAAACGAACAAACGAACAAACGAACAAACGAACAAACGAACAAACGAACAAACGAACAAACGAACAAACGAACAAACGAACAAACGAACAAACGAACAAACGAACAAACGAACAAACGAACAAACGAACAAACGAACAAACGAACAAACGAACAAACGAACAAACGAACAAACGAACAAACGAACAAACGAACAAACGAACAAACGAACAAACGAACAAACGAACAAACGAACAAACGAACAAACGAACAAACGAACAAACGAACAAACGAACAAACGAACAAACGAACAAACGAACAAACGAACAAACGAACAAACGAACAAACGAACAAACGAACAAACGAACAAACGAACAAACGAACAAACGAACAAACGAACAAACGAACAAACGAACAAACGAACAAACGAACAAAACGAACAAACGAACAAACGAACAAACGAACAAACGAACAAACGAACAAACGAACAAACGAACAAACGAACAAACGAACAAACGAACAAACGAACAAACGAACAAACGAACAAACGAACAAACGAACAAACGAACAAACGAACAAACGAACAAACGAACAAACGAACAAACGAACAAACGAACAAACGAACAAACGAACAAACGAACAAACGAACAAACGAACAAACGAACAAACGAACAAACGAAAGAAACGAACAAACGAACAAACGAACAAACGAACAAACGAACAAACGAACAAACGAACAAACGAACAAACGAACAAACGAACAAAGGAACAAACGAACAAACGAACAAACGAACAAACGAACAAAGGAACAAACGAGCAAACGAACAAACGAACAAACGAGCAAACGAACAAACGAACAAACGAACAAACGAACAAACGAACAAACGAACAAACGAACAAACGAACAAACGAACAAACGAACAAACGAACAAACGAACAAACGAACAAACGAACAAACGAACAAACGAACAAACGAACAAACGAAAAAACAAACGAAAAACAATGAAATAAAGAAACAAAGAAACAAAGAAACAATCGAAACAACGAAACAACGAACCAACGAACAAACGAACAAACGAACAAACGAACAAACGAACAAACGAACAAACGAACAAACGAACAAACGAACAAACGAACAAACGAACAAACGACCAAACGAACAAACGAACAAACGAACAAACGAACAAACTAACAAACGAACAAACGAACAAACGAACAAACGAACAAACGAACAAACGAACAAACGAACAAACGAACAAACGACCAAACGAACAAACGAACAAACGAACAAACGAACAAACTAACAAACGAACAAACGAACAAACGAACAAACGAACAAACGAACAAACGAACAAACGAACAAACGAACAAACGAACAAACGAACAAACGAACAAACGAACAAACGAACAAACGAACAAACGAACAAACGAACAAACGAACAAACGAACAAACGAACAAACGAACAAACGAACAAACGAACAAACGAACAAACGAACAAACGAACAAACGAACAAACGAACAAACGAACAAACGAACAAACGAAAAAACAAACGAAAAACAATGAAATAAAGAAACAAAGAAACAAAGAAACAATCGAAACAACGAAACAACGAACCAACGAACAAACGAACAAACGAACAAACGAACAAACGAACAAACGAACAAACGAACAAACGAACAAACGAACAAACGAACAAACGAACAAACGAACAAACGAACAAACGAACAAACGAACAAACGAACAAACGAACAAACGAACAAACGAACAAACGAACAAACGAACAAACGAACAAACGAACAAACGAACAAACGAACAAACGAACAAACGAACAAACGAACAAACGAACAAACGAACAAACGAACAAACGAACAAACGAACAAACGAACAAACGAACAAACGAACAAACGAACAAACGAACAAACGAACAAACGAACAAACGAACAAACGAACAAACGAACAAACGAACAAACGAACAAACGAACAAACGAACAAACGAACAAACGAACAAACGAACAAACGAACAAACGAACAAACGAACAAACGAACAAACGAACAAACGAACAAACGAACAAACGAACAAACGAACAAACGAACAAACGAACAAACGAACAAACGAACAAACGAACAAACGAACAAACGAACAAATGAACAAACGAACAAACGAACAAACGAACAAAAGAACAAACGAACAAACGAACAAACGAACAAACGAACAAACGAACAAACGAACAAACCAACAAACGAACAAACGAACAAACGAACAAACGAAAAAACGAACAAACAAACAAACGAAAAAACAAACGAAAAAACAATGAAATAAAGAAACAAAGAAACAAAGAAACAATCGAACCATCGAAACAACGAACCAACGAACAAACGAACAAACGAACAAACGAACAAACGAACAAACGAACAAACGAACAAACGAACAAACGAACAAACGAACACACGAACAAACGAACAAACGAACAAACGAACAAACGAACAAACGAACAAACGAACAAACGAAAAAACAAACGAAAAACAATGAAATAAAGAAACAAAGAAACAAAGAAACAATCGAAACAACGAAACAACGAACCAACGAACAAACGAACAAACGAACAAACGAACAAACGAACAAACGAACAAACGAACAAACGAACAAACGAACAAACGAACAAACGAACAAACGAACAAACGAACAAACGAACAAACGAACAAACGAACAAACGAACAAACGAACAAACGAACAAACGAACAAACGAACAAACGAACAAACGAACAAACGAACAAACGAACAAACGAACAAACGAACAAACGACAAACGAACAAACGAACAAACGAACAAACGAACAAACGAACAAACGAACAAACGAACAAACGAACAAACGAACAAACGAACAAACGAACAAACGAACAAACGAACAAACGAACAAACGAACAAACGAACAAACGAACAAACGAACAAACGAACAAACGAACAAACGAACAAACGAACAAACGAACAAACGAACAAACGAACAAACGAACAAACGAACAAACGAACAAACGAACAAACGAACAAACGAACAAACGAACAAACGAACAAACGAACAAACGAACAAACGAACAAACGAACAAACGAACAAACGAACAAACGAACAAACGAACAAACGAACAAACGAACAAACGAACAAACGAACAAACGAACAAACGAACAAACGAACAAACGAACAAACGAACAAACGAACAAACGAACAAACGAACAAACGAACAAACGAACAAACGAACAAACGAACAAACGAACAAACGAACAAACGAACAAACGAACAAACGAACAAACGAACAAACGAACAAACGAACAAACGAACAAACGAACAAACGAACAAACGAACAAACGAACAAACGAACAAACGAACAAACGAACAAACGAACAAACGAACAAACGAACAAACGAACAAACGAACAAACGAACAAACGAACAAACGAACAAACGAACAAACGAACAAACGAACAAACGAACAAACGAACAAACGAACAAACGAACAAACGAACAAACGAACAAACGAACAAACGAACAAACGAACAAACGAACAAACGAACAAACGAACAAACGAACAAACGAACAAACGAACAAACGAACAAACGAACAAACGAACAAACGAACAAACGAAAAAACAAACGAAAAACAATGAAATAAAGAAACAAAGAAACAAAGAAACAATCGAAACAACGAAACAACGAACCAACGAACAAACGAACAAACGAACAAACGAACAAACGAACAAACGAACAAACGAACAAACGAACAAACGAACAAACGAACAAACGAACAAACGAACAAACGAACAAACGAACAAACGAACAAACGAACAAACGAACAAACGAACAAACGAACAAACGAACAAACGAACAAACGAACAAACGAACAAACGAACAAACGAACAAACGAACAAACGAACAAACGAACAAACGAACAAACGAACAAACGAACAAACGAACAAACGAACAAACGAACAAACGAACAAACGAACAAACGAACAAACGAACAAACGAACAAACGAACAAACGAACAAACGAACAAACGAACAAACGAACAAACGAACAAACGAACAAACGAACAAACGAACAAACGAACAAACGAACAAACGAACAAACGAACAAACGAACAAACGAACAAACGAACAAACGAACAAACGAACAAACGAACAAACGAACAAACGAACAAACGAACAAACGAACAAACGAACAAACGAACAAACGAACAAACGAACAAACGAACAAACGAACAAACGAACAAACGAACAAACGAACAAACGAACAAACGAACAAACGAACAAACGAACAAACGAACAAACGAACAAACGAACAAACGAACAAACGAACAAACGAACAAACGAACAAACGAACAAACGAACAAACGAACAAACGAACAAACGAACAAACGAACAAACGAACAAACGAACAAACGAACAAACGAACAAACGAACAAACGAACAAACGAACAAACGAACAAACGAACAAACGAACAAACGAACAAACGAACAAACGAACAAACGAACAAACGAACAAACGAACAAACGAACAAACGAACAAACGAACAAACGAACAAACGAACAAACGAACAAACGAACAAACGAACAAACGAACAAACGAACAAACGAACAAACGAACAAACGAACAAACGAACAAACGAACAAACGAACAAACGAACAAACGAACAAACGAACAAACGAACAAACGAACAAACGAACAAACGAACAAACGAACAAACGAAAAAACAAACGAAAAACAATGAAATAAAGAAACAAAGAAACAAAGAAACAATCGAAACAACGAAACAACGAACCAACGAACAAACGAACAAACGAACAAACGAACAAACGAACAAACGAACAAACGAACAAACGAACAAACGAACAAACGAACAAACGAACAAACGAACAAACGAACAAACGAACAAACGAACAAACGAACAAACGAACAAACGAACAAACGAACAAACGAACAAACGAACAAACGAACAAACGAACAAACGAACAAACGAACAAACGAACAAACGAACAAACGAACAAACGAACAAACGAACAAACGAACAAACGAACAAACGAACAAACGAACAAACGAACAAACGAACAAACGAACAAACGAACAAACGAACAAACGAACAAACGAACAAACGAACAAACGAACAAACGAACAAACGAACAAACGAACAAACGAACAAACGAACAAACGAACAAACGAACAAACGAACAAACGAACAAACGAACAAACGAACAAACGAACAAACGAACAAACGAACAAACGAACAAACGAACAAACGAACAAACGAACAAACGAACAAACGAACAAACGAACAAACGAACAAACGAACAAACGAACAAACGAACAAACGAACAAACGAACAAACGAACAAACGAACAAACGAACAAACGAACAAACGAACAAACGAACAAACGAACAAACGAACAAACGAACAAACGAACAAACGAACAAACGAACAAACGAACAAACGAACAAACGAACAAACGAACAAACGAACAAACGAACAAACGAACAAACGAACAAACGAACAAACGAACAAACGAACAAACGAACAAACGAACAAACGAACAAACGAACAAACGAACAAACGAACAAACGAACAAACGAACAAACGAACAAACGAACAAACGAACAAACGAACAAACGAACAAACGAACAAACGAACAAACGAACAAACGAACAAACGAACAAACGAACAAACGAACAAACGAACAAACGAACAAACGAACAAACGAACAAACGAACAAACGAACAAACGAACAAACGAACAAACGAACAAACGAACAAACGAACAAACGAACAAACGAACAAACGAACAAACGAACAAACGAACAAACGAACAAACGAACAAACGAACAAACGAACAAACGAACAAACGAACAAACGAACAAACGAACAAACGAACAACCGAACAAACGAACAAACGAACAAACGAACAAACGAACAAACGAACAAACGAACAAACGAACAAACGAAAGAAACGAACAAACGAACAAACGAACAAACGAACAAACGAACAAACGAACAAACGAACAAACGAACAAACGAACAAACGAACAAAGGAACAAACGAACAAACGAACAAACGAACAAACGAACAAACGAACAAACGAACAAACGAACAAACGAACAAACGAACAAACGAACAAACGAACAAACGAACAAACGAACAAACGAACAAACGAACAAACGAACAAACGAACAAACGAAAAAACAAACGAAAAACAATGAAATAAAGAAACAAAGAAACAAAGAAACAATCGAAACAACGAAACAACGAACCAACGAACAAACGAACAAACGAACAAACGAACAAACGAACAAACGAACAAACGAACAAACGAACAAACGAACAAACGAACAAACGAACAAACGAACAAACGAACAAACGAACAAACGAACAAACGAACAAACGAACAAACGAACAAACGAACAAACGAACAAACGAACAAACGAACAAACGAACAAACGAACAAACGAACAAACGAACAAACGAACAAACGAACAAACGAACAAACGAACAAACGAACAAACGAACAAACGAACAAACGAACAAACGAACAAACGAACAAACGAACAAACGAACAAACGAACAAACGAAC
>NW_027488207.1:0-9046 GCF_050908995.1 Andrena cerasifolii | reverse complement strand
ATTAGAACCGATATTGAAAAACCGATATTGAAAAACCGATATTGAAAAACTTATATCGAAAAACTGATATTGCAAAACCGATATTGAAACCGATATTAGAACCGATATTGAAAAACAAACATTGAAAAACTGATATCGAATAACTGATATTGAGAAACTGATATTGCAAAACCGATATTGTTCTAAACCGATATTGAAAAACCGATATTGTAAAGCAAATATTGAAAAACCGATATTGAAACCGATATTAGAACCGATATTGAAAAACCGATATTGAAAAACAAATATTGAAAATCTGATATCGAAAAACTGATATTGAGAAACTGATATTGCAAAACCGATATTGTTCTAAACCGATATTGAAAAACCGATATTGTAAAGCAAATATTGAAAAACTGATATCGAAAAACTGATATTGAAAAACCGATATTGAAAAACCGATATTGAAAAACCGATATTGAAAAACAAATATTGAAAAACTGATATTGAAAAACCGATATTCAAAAACAAATATTGAAAAACAAATATTGAAAAACTGATATCGAAAAACTGATATTGAAAAACCGATATTGAAAAACCGATATTGAAACCGATATTAGAACCGATATTGAAAAACCGATATTGAAAAACAAATATTGAAAAACTGATATCGAAAAACTGATATTGAAAAACCGATATTGAAACCGATATTAGAACCGATATTGAAAAACCGATATTGAAAAACAAATATTGAAAAACTGATATCGAAAAACTCATATTGAAAAACCGATATTGCAAAACCGATATTAAAACCGATATTAGAACCGATATTGAAAAACAAATATTGAAAAACTGATATCGAAAAACTGATATTGAAAAACCGATATTGAAAAACCGATATTGAATCCGATATTAGAACCGATATTCAAAAACCGATATCGAAAAACTGATATTGAAAAACCGATATCGAAAAACTGATATTGAAAAACCGATATTGAAACCGATATTAGAACCGATATTGAAAACCCGATATTGAAAAACAAATATTGAAAAACTGATATCGAAAAACTGATATTGCAAAACCGATATTGAAACCGATGTTAGAACCGATATTGAAAAACCGATATTGAAAAACAAATATTGAAAAACTGATATCGAAAAACTGATATTGAGAAACTGATATTGCAAAACCGATATTGTTCTAAACCGATATTGAAAAACCGATATTGTAAAGCAAATATTGAAAAACTGATATCGAAAAATTGATATTGAAAAACCGATATTGAAAAACCGATATTGAATCCGATATTAGAACCGATATTCAAAAACCGATATTCAAAAACCGATATTGAAACCGATATTAGAACCGATATTCAAAAACCGATATTGGAGACAAATATTGAAAAACTGATATTGAAAAACAGATATTGAAAAACCGATATTGAAAAACCGATATTGAAAAACCTATATCGAAAAACTGATATTGAAAAACCGATATTGAAACCGATATTAGAACCGATATTGAAAAACCGATATTGAAAAACCAATATTGAAAAACTGATATCGAAAAACTGATATTGAAAAACCGATATCGAAAAACTGATATTGCAAAACCGATATTGAAACCGATATTAGAACCGATATTGAAAAACCGATATTGAAAAACAAATATTGAAAAACTGATATCGAAAAACTGATATTGAAAAACCGATATTGAAACCGATATTAGAACCGATATTGAAAAACAGATATTGAAAAACAAATATTGAAAAACTGATATCGAAAAACCGATATTGGAGAACAAATATTGAAAAACTGATATTGAAAAACCGATATTGAAAAACAAATATTGAAAAACCGATATTGAAAAACTTATATCGAAAAACTGATATTGCAAAACCGATATTGAAACCGATGTTAGAACCGATATTGAAAAACCGATATTGAAAAACAAATATTGAAAAACTGATATCGAAAAACCGATATTGGAGAACAAATATTGAAAAACTGATATTGAAAAACCGATATTGAAAAACAAATATTGAAAAACCGATATTGAAAAACCGATATTGAAACCGATATTAGAACCGATATTGAAAAACCGATATTGAAAAACAAATATTGAAAAACTGATATCGAAAAACTGATATTGAAAAACCGATATTGAAAAACCGATATTGATAAACCGATATTGAAACCGATATTAGAACCGATATTGAAAAACAGATATTGAAAAACAAATATTGGAAAACTGATATTGAAAAACCGATATTCAAAAACAAATATTGAAAAACAAATATTGAAAAACTGATATCGAAAAACTGATATTGAAAAACCGATATTGAAAAACCGATATTGAAACCGATATTAGAACCGATATTGAAAAACCGATATTGAAAAACCTATATCGAAAAACTGATATTGAAAAACCGATATTGAAACCGATATTAGAAACGATATTCAAAAACCGATATTGGAGAACAAATATTGAAAAACTGATATTGAAAAACCGATATTGAAAAACAAATATTGAAAAACCGATATTGAAAAACCGGTATTGAAAAACCGATATTGAAAAACTTATATCGAAAAACTGATATTGCAAAACCGATATTGAAACCGATATTAGAACCGATATTGAAAAACAAACATTGAAAAACTGATATCGAATAACTGATACTGAGAAACTGATATTGCAAAACCGATATTGTTCTAAACCGATATTGAAAAACCGATATTGTAAAGCAAATATTGAAAAACTGATATCGAAAAACTGATATTGAAAAACCGATATTGAAAAACCGATATTGAAAAACCGATATTGAAAAACTTATATCGAAAAACTGATATTGCAAAACCGATATTGAAACCGATATTAGAACCGATATTGAAAAACCGATATTGAAAAACAAATATTGAAAAACTGATATCGAAAAACTGATATTGAGAAACTGATATTGCAAAACCGATATTGTTCTAAACCGATATTGAAAAACCGATATTGTAAAGCAAATATTGAAAAACTGATATCGAAAAACTGATATTGAAAAACCGATATCGAAAAACTGATATTGAAAAACCGATATTGAAACCGATATTAGAACCGATATTGAAAAACTGATATCGAAAAACCGATATTGGAGAACAAATATTGAAAAACTGATATTGAAAAACCGATATTGAAAAACAAATATTGAAAAACCGATATTGAAAAACCGATATTGAAACCGATATTAGAACCGATATTGAAAAACCGATATTGAAAAACAAATATTGAAAAACTGATATCGAAAAACTGATATTGAAAAACCGATATTGAAAAACCGATATTGATAAACCGATATTGAAACCGATATTAGAACCGATATTGAAAAACAGATATTGAAAAACAAATATTGGAAAACTGATATTGAAAAACCGATATTCAAAAACAAATATTGAAAAACAAATATTGAAAAACTGATATCGAAAAACTGATATTGAAAAACCGATATTGAAAAACCGATATTGAAACCGATATTAGAACCGATATTGAAAAACCGATATTGAAAAACCTATATCGAAAAACTGATATTGAAAAACCGATATTGAAACCGATATTAGAAACGATATTCAAAAACCGATATTGGAGAACAAATATTGAAAAACTGATATTGAAAAACCGATATTGAAAAACAAATATTGAAAAACCGATATTGAAAAACCGATATTGAAAAACCGATATTGAAAAACTTATATCGAAAAACTGATATTGCAAAACCGATATTGAAACCGATATTAGAACCGATATTGAAAAACAAACATTGAAAAACTGATATCGAATAACTGATACTGAGAAACTGATATTGCAAAACCGATATTGTTCTAAACCGATATTGAAAAACCGATATTGTAAAGCAAATATTGAAAAACTGATATCGAAAAACTGATATTGAAAAACCGATATTGAAAAACCGATATTGAAAAACCGATATTGAAAAACTTATATCGAAAAACTGATATTGCAAAACCGATATTGAAACCGATATTAGAACCGATATTGAAAAACCGATATTGAAAAACAAATATTGAAAAACTGATATCGAAAAGCTGATATTGAAAAACCGATATTGAAAAACCGATATTGATAAACCGATATTGAAACCGATATTAGAACCGATATTCAAAAACCGATATTGGAGAACAAATATTGAAAAACTGATATTGAAAAACCGATATTGAAAAACAAATATTGAAAAACCGATATTGAAAAACCGATATTGAAAAACCGATATTGAAAAACCGATATTGAAACCGATATTAGAACCGATATTGAAAAACCGATATTAGAACCGATATTGAAAAACCGATATTGAAAAACAAATATTGAAAAACTGATATCGAAAAACTGATATTGAGAAACTGATATTGCAAAACCGATATTGTTCTAAACCGATATTGAAAAACCGATATTGTAAAGCAAATATTGAAAAACTGATATTGAAAAACTGATATTGAAAAACCGATATTGCAAAACCGATATTGAAACCGATATTAGAACCGATATTCAAAAACCGATATTGGAGAACAAATATTGAAAAGCTGATATTGAAAAACCGATATTGAAAAACCGATATTGAAAAACCGATATTGAAAAACCTATATCGAAAAACTGATATTGAAAAACCGATATTGAAACCGATATTAGAACCGATATTGAAAAACCGATATTGAAAAACCGATATTGAAAAACAAATATTGAAAAACTGATATCGAAAAACTGATATTGAAAAACCGATATCGAAAAACTGATATTGCAAAACCGATATTGAAACCGATATTAGAACCGATATTGAAAAACCGATATTGAAAAACAAATATTGAAAAACTGATATCGAAAAACTGATATTGAAAAACCGATATTGAAACCGATATTAGAACCGATATTGAAAAACAGATATTGAAAAACAAATATTGAAAAACTGATATCGAAAAACCGATATTGGAGAACAAATATTGAAAAACTGATATTGAAAAACCGATATTGAAAAACAAATATTGAAAAACCGATATTGAAAAACTTATATCGAAAAACTGATATTGCAAAACCGATATTGAAACCGATGTTAGAACCGATATTGAAAAACCAATATTGAAAAACAAATATTGAAAAACTGATATCGAAAAACCGATATTGGAGAACAAATATTGAAAAACTGATATTGAAAAACCGATATTGAAAAACAAATATTGAAAAACCGATATTGAAAAACCGATATTGAAACCGATATTAGAACCGATATTGAAAAACCGATATTGAAAAACAAATATTGAAAAACTGATATCGAAAAACTGATATTGAAAAACCGATATTGAAAAACCGATATTGATAAACCGATATTGAAACCGATATTAGAACCGATATTGAAAAACAGATATTGAAAAACAAATATTGGAAAACTGATATTGAAAAACCGATATTCAAAAACAAATATTGAAAAACAAATATTGAAAAACTGATATCGAAAAACTGATATTGAAAAACCGATATTGAAAAACCGATATTGAAACCGATATTAGAACCGATATTGAAAAACCGATATTGAAAAACCTATATCGAAAAACTGATATTGAAAAACCGATATTGAAACCGATATTAGAAACGATATTCAAAAACCGATATTGGAGAACAAATATTGAAAAACTGATATTGAAAAACCGATATTGAAAAACAAATATTGAAAAACCGATATTGAAAAGCCGATATTGAAAAACCGATATTGAAAAACTTATATCGAAAAACTGATATTGCAAAACCGATATTGAAACCGATATTAGAACCGATATTGAAAAACAAACATTGAAAAACTGATATCGAATAACTGATACTGAGAAACTGATATTGCAAAACCGATATTGTTCTAAACCGATATTGAAAAACCGATATTGTAAAGCAAATATTGAAAAACTGATATCGAAAAACTGATATTGAAAAACCGATATTGAAAAACCGATATTGAAAAACCGATATTGAAAAACTTATATCGAAAAACTGATATTGCAAAACCGATATTGAAACCGATATTAGAACCGATATTGAAAAACCGATATTGAAAAACAAATATTGAAAAACTGATATCGAAAAGCTGATATTGAAAAACCGATATTGAAAAACCGATATTGATAAACCGATATTGAAACCGATATTAGAACCGATATTCAAAAACCGATATTGGAGAACAAATATTGAAAAACTGATATTGAAAAACCGATATTGAAAAACAAATATTAAAAAACCGATATTGAAAAACCGATATTGAAAAACCGATATTGAAAAACCGATATTGAAACCGATATTAGAACCGATATTGAAAAACCGATATTAGAACCGATATTGAAAAACCGATATTGAAAAACAAATATTGAAAAACTGATATCGAAAAACTGATATTGAGAAACTGATATTGCAAAACCGATATTGTTCTAAACCGATATTGAAAAACCGATATTGTAAAGCAAATATTGAAAAACTGATATTGAAAAACTGATATTGAAAAACCGATATTGCAAAACCGATATTGAAACCGATATTAGAACCGATATTGAAAAACCGATATTGAAAAACCGATATTGAAAAACTTATATCGAAAAACTGATATTGCAAAACCGATATTGAAACCGATATTAGAACCGATATTGAAAAACAAACATTGAAAAACTGATATCGAATAACTGATATTGAGAAACTGATATTGCAAAACCGATATTGTTCTAAACCGATATTGAAAAACCGATATTGTAAAGCAAATATTGAAAAACCGATATTGAAACCGATATTAGAACCGATATTGAAAAACCGATATTGAAAAACAAATATTGAAAATCTGATATCGAAAAACTGATATTGAGAAACTGATATTGCAAAACCGATATTGTTCTAAACCGATATTGAAAAACCGATATTGTAAAGCAAATATTGAAAAACTGATATCGAAAAACTGATATTGAAAAACCGATATTGAAAAACCGATATTGAAAAACCGATATTGAAAAACAAATATTGAAAAACTGATATTGAAAAACCGATATTCAAAAACAAATATTGAAAAACAAATATTGAAAAACTGATATCGAAAAACTGATATTGAAAAACCGATATTGAAAAACCGATATTGAAACCGATATTAGAACCGATATTGAAAAACCGATATTGAAAAACAAATATTGAAAAACTGATATCGAAAAACTGATATTGAAAAACCGATATTGAAACCGATATTAGAACCGATATTGAAAAACCGATATTGAAAAACAAATATTGAAAAACTGATATCGAAAAACTCATATTGAAAAACCGATATTGCAAAACCGATATTAAAACCGATATTAGAACCGATATTGAAAAACAAATATTGAAAAACTGATATCGAAAAACTGATATTGAAAAACCGATATTGAAAAACCGATATTGAATCCGATATTAGAACCGATATTCAAAAACCGATATCGAAAAACTGATATTGAAAAACCGATATCGAAAAACTGATATTGAAAAACCGATATTGAAACCGATGTTAGAACCGATATTGAAAAACCGATATTGAAAAACAAATATTGAAAAACTGATATCGAAAAACTGATATTGAGAAACTGATATTGCAAAACCGATATTGTTCTAAACCGATATTGAAAAACCGATATTGTAAAGCAAATATTGAAAAACTGATATCGAAAAATTGATATTGAAAAACCGATATTGAAAAACCGATATTGAATCCGATATTAGAACCGATATTCAAAAACCGATATTCAAAAACCGATATTGAAACCGATATTAGAACCGATATTCAAAAACCGATATTGGAGAACAAATATTGAAAAACTGATATTGAAAAACAGATATTGAAAAACCGATATTGAAAAACCGATATTGAAAAACCTATATCGAAAAACTGATATTGAAAAACCGATATTGAAACCGATATTAGAACCGATATTGAAAAACCGATATTGAAAAACAAATATTGAAAAACTGATATCGAAAAACTGATATTGAAAAACCGATATCGAAAAACTGATATTGCAAAACCGATATTGAAACCGATATTAGAACCGATATTGAAAAACCGATATTGAAAAACAAATATTGAAAAACTGATATCGAAAAACTGGTATTGAAAAACCGATATTGAAACCGATATTAGAACCGATATTGAAAAACAGATATTGAAAAACAAATATTGAAAAACTGATATCGAAAAACCGATATTGGAGAACAAATATTGAAAAACTGATATTGAAAAACCGATATTGAAAAACAAATATTGAAAAACCGATATTGAAAAACTTATATCGAAAAACTGATATTGCAAAACCGATATTGAAACCGATGTTAGAACCGATATTGAAAAACCGATATTGAAAAACAAATATTGAAAAACTGATATCGAAAAACCGATATTGGAGAACAAATATTGAAAAACTGATATTGAAAAACCGATATTGAAAAACAAATATTGAAAAACCGATATTGAAAAACCGATATTGAAACCGATATTAGAACCGATATTGAAAAACCGATATTGAAAAACAAATATTGAAAAACTGATATCGAAAAACTGATATTGAAAAACCGATATTGAAAAACCGATATTGATAAACCGATATTGAAACCGATATTAGAACCGATATTGAAAAACAGATATTGAAAAACAAATATTGGAAAACTGATATTGAAAAACCGATATTCAAAAACAAATATTGAAAAACAAATATTGAAAAACTGATATCGAAAAACTGATATTGAAAAACCGATATTGAAAAACCGATATTGAAACCGATATTAGAACCGATATTGAAAAACCGATATTGAAAAACCTATATCGAAAAACTGATATTGAAAAACCGATATTGAAACCGATATTAGAAACGATATTCAAAAACCGATATTGGAGAACAAATATTGAAAAACTGATATTGAAAAACCGATATTGAAAAACAAATATTGAAAAACCGATATTGAAAAACCGGTATTGAAAAACCGATATTGAAAAACTTATATCGAAAAACTGATATTGCAAAACCGATA
>NW_027488206.1:0-9046 GCF_050908995.1 Andrena cerasifolii | reverse complement strand
TTCGTTGGTTCGTTGGTTCGTTGGTTCGTTGGTTCGTTGGTTCGTTGGTTCGTTGGTTCGTGTGTTTCTTTGTTTCTTTCTTTCTTTGTTCGTTTGTTCGTTTGTTCGCTGGTTCGTTGGTTCGTTGGTTCGTTGGTTCGTTGGATCGTTGGTTCGTTGGTTCGTTGGTTCGTTGGTTCGTTGGTTCGTTGGTTCGTTGGTTCGTTGGTTCGTTGGTTCGTTGGTTCGTTGGTTCGTGTGTTTCTTTGTTTCTTTCTTTCTTTGTTCGTTTGTTCGTTTGTTCGCTGGTTCGTTGGTTCGTTGTTCGTTGTTCGTTGGTTCGTTGGTTCGTTGGTTCGTTGGTTCGTTGGTTCGTTGGTTCGTTGGTTCGTTGGTTCGTTGGTTCGTTGGTTCTGGTTCGTTGGTTCGTTGGTTCGTTGGTTCCGTTGGTTCGTTGGTTCGTTGGTTCGTTGGTTCGTTGGTTCGTTGGTTCGTTGGTTCGTTGTTTCGTTGGTTCGTTGGTTCGTTGGTTCGTTGGTTCGTTGGTTCGTTGGTTCGTTGGTTCGTTGGTCGTTGTCGTTGGTTCGTTGGATCGTTGGTTCGTTGGTTCGTTGGTTCGTTGGTTCGTTGGTTCGTTGGTTCGTTGGTTCGTTGGTTCGTTGGTTCGTTGTTCGTTGGTTCGTTGATTCGTTGGTTCGTTGGTTCGTTGGTTCGTTGGTTCGTTGGTTCATTGGTTCGTTGGTTCGTTGGTTCGTTGGTTCGTTGGTTCGTTTGTTTTTTGTTTCTTTCTTTCTTTGTTCGTTTGTTCGTTTGTTCGTTGGTTCGTTTGTTCGTTTGTTCGCTGGTTCGTTGGTTCGTTGGTTCGTTGGTTCGTTGGTTCGTTGGTTCGTTGGTTCTGTTCGTTGGTTCGTTGGTTCGTTGGTTCGTTTGTTTCTTTGTTTCTTTCTTTCTTTGTTCGCTTGTTTCGTTCGTTCGTTTGTTCGTAGGTTCGATTGTTCCGTTTGTTCGCTGGTTCGTTGGTTCGTTGGTTCGTTTGTTCGTTTGTTCGCTGGTTCGTTGGTTCGTTGGTTCGTTGGTTCGTTGGTTCGTTGGTTCGTTGGTTCGTTGGTTCGTTGGTTCGTTTGTTTCTTTGTTTCTTTCTTTCTTTGTTCGTTTGTTCGTTTGTTCGTTGTTCGTTTGTTCGTTTGTTCGCTGGTTCGTTGGTTCGTTGGTTCGTTTGTTTCTTTGTTTCTTTCTTTCTTTGTTCGCTTGTTCGTTCGTTCGTTTGTTCGTAGGTTCGATTGTTCGTTTGTTCGCTGGTTCGTTGGTTCGTTGGTTCGTTGGTTCGTTGGTTCGTTGGTTCGTTGGTTCGTTGGTTCGTTGGTTCGTTGGTTCGTTGTTCGTTGGTTCGTTGGTTCGTTGGTTCGTTGGTTCGTTGGTTCGTTGGTTCGTTGGTTCGTTGGTTCGTTGATTCGTTGGTTCGTTGGTTCGTTGGTTCGTTGGTTCGTTTGTTTCTTTGTTTCTTTCTTTCTTTGTTCGTTTGTTCGTTTGTTCGTTGGTTCGTTGGTTCGTTGTTTCGTTGGTTCGTTGGTTCGTTGTTCGGGTTCGTTGGTTCGTTGGTTCGTTGGTTCGTTGGTTCGTTGGTTCGTTGGTTCGTTGGTTCGTTGGTTTCGTTGGTTCGTTGGTTCGTTGGTTCGTTGGTTCGTTGGTTCGTTGGTTCGTTGGTTCGTTGTTCGTTGGTTCGTTGGTTCGTTGGTTCGTTGGTTCGTTGGTTCGTTGGTTCGTTGGTTCGTTGGTTCGTTGGTTCGTTGGTTCGTTGGTTCGTTGGTTCGTTGTTCGTTGGTTCGTTGGTTCGTTGGTTCGTTGGTTCGTTGGTTCGTTGGTTCGTTGGTTCGTTGGTTCGTTGGTTCGTTGGTTCGTTGGTTCGTTGGTTCGTTGGTTCGTTGGTTCGTTGGTTCGTTGGTTCGTTGGTTCGTTGGTTCGTTGGTTCGTTGGTTCGTTGGTTCGTTGGTTCGTTGGTTCGTTGGTTCGTTGGTTCGTTGGTTCGTTGGTTCGTTGGTTCGTTGGTTCGTTGGTTCGTTGGTTCGTTGGTTCGTTGGTTCGTTGGTTCGTTGGTTCGTTGGTTCGTTGGTTCGTTGGTTCGTTGGTTCGTTGGTTCGTTGGTTCGTTGGTTCGTTGGTTCGTTGGTTCGTTGGTTCGTTGGTTCGTTGGTTCGTTGGTTCGTTGGTTCGTTGGTTCGTTGGTTCGTTGGTTCGTTGGTTCGTTGGTTCGTTGGTTCGTTGGTTCGTTGGTTCGTTGGTTCGTTGGTTCGTTGGTTCGTTGGTTCGTTGGTTCGTTGGTTCGTTGGTTCGTTGGTTCGTTGGTTCGTTGGTTCGTTGGTTCGTTGGTTCGTTGGTTCGTTGGTTCGTTGGTTCGTTGGTTCGTTGGTTCGTTGGTTCGTTGGTTCGTTGGTTCGTTGGTTCGTTGGTTCGTTGGTTCGTTGGTTCGTTGGTTCGTTGGTTCGTTGGTTCGTTGATTCGTTGGTTCGTTGGTTCGTTGGTTCGTTGGTTCGTTGGTTCGTTGGTTCATTGGTTCGTTGGTTCGTTGGTTCGTTGGTTCGTTGTTTCGTTTGTTTTTTGTTTCTTTCTTTCTTTGTTCGTTTGTTCGTTTGTTCGTTGGTTCGTTTGTTCGTTTGTTCGCTGGTTCGTTGGTTCGTTGGTTCGTTGGTTCGTTGGTTCGTTGGTTCGTTGGTTCGTTGGTTCGTTGGTTCGTTGGTTCGTTGGTTCGTTGGTTCGTTTGTTTCTTTGTTTCTTTCTTTCTTTGTTCGCTTGTTCGTTCGTTCGTTTGTTCGTAGGTTCGATTGTTCGTTTGTTCGCTGGTTCGTTGGTTCGTTGGTTCGTTTGTTCGTTTGTTCGCTGGTTCGTTGGTTCGTTGGTTCGTTGGTTCGTTGGTTCGTTGGTTCGTTGGTTCGTTGGTTCGTTGGTTCGTTTGTTTCTTTGTTTCTTTCTTTCTTTGTTCGTTTGTTCGTTTGTTCGTTGGATCGTTTGTTCGTTTGTTCGCTGGTTCGTTGGTTCGTTGGTTCGTTTGTTTCTTTGTTTCTTTCTTTCTTTGTTCGCTTGTTCGTTCGTTCGTTTGTTCGTAGGTTCGATTGTTCGTTTGTTCGCTGGTTCGTTGGTTCGTTGGTTCGTTGGTTCGTTGGTTCGTTGGTTCGTTGGTTCGTTGGTTCGTTGGTTCGTTGGTTCGTTGGTTCGTTGGTTCGTTGGTTCGTTGGTTCGTTGGTTCGTTGGTTCGTTGGTTCGTTGGTTCGTTGGTTCGTTGATTCGTTGGTTCGTTGGTTCGTTGGTTCGTTGGTTCGTTGGTTCGTTGGTTCGTTGGTTCGTTGGCTCGTTGGGTCGTTGGTTCGTTGGTTCGTTGGTTCGTTTGTTCGTTGGTTCGTTGGTTCGTTTGTTTCTTTGTTTCTTTCTTTCTTTGTTCGTTTGTTCGTTTGTTCGTTGGTTCGTTGGTTCGTTGTTTCGTTGTTCGTTGGTTCGTTGGTTCGTTGGTTCGTTGGTTCGTTGGTTCGTTGGTTCGTTGGTTCGTTGGTTCGTTGGTTCGTTGGTTCGTTGGTTCGTTGGTTCGTTGGTTCGTTGGTTCGTTGGTTCGTTGGTTCGTTGGTTCGTTGGTTCGTTGGTTCGTTGGTTCGTTGGTTCGTTGGTTCGTTGGTTCGTTGGTTCGTTGGTTCGTTGGTTCGTTGGTTCGTTGGTTCGTTGGTTCGTTGGTTCGTTGGTTCGTTGGTTCGTTGGTTCGTTGGTTCGTTGGTTCGTTGGTTCGTTGGTTCGTTGGTTCGTTGGTTCGTTGGTTCGTTGGTTCGTTGGTTCGTTGGTTCGTTGTTTCGTTGGTTCGTTGGTTCGTTGGTTTCGTTGGTTCGTTGGTTCGTTGGTTCGTTGGTTCGTTGGTTCGTTGGTTCGTTGGTTCGTTGGTTCGTTGGTTCGTTGGTTCGTTGGTTCGTTGGTTCGTTGGTTCGTTGGTTCGTTGGTTCGTTGGTTCGTTGGTTCGTTGGTTCGTGTGTTTCTTTGTTTCTTTCTTTCTTTGTTCGTTTGTTCGTTTGTTCGCTGGTTCGTTGGTTCGTTGGTTCGTTGGTTCGTTGGTTCGTTGGTTCGTTGGTTCGTTGGTTCGTTGGTTCGTTGGTTCGTTGGTTCGTTGGTTCGTTGGTTCGTTGGTTCGTTGGTTCGTTGGTTCGTTGGTTCGTTGGTTCGTTGGTTCGTTGGTTCGTTGGTTCGTTGGTTCGTTGGTTCGTTGGTTCGTTGGTTCGTTGGTTCGTTGGTTCGTTGGTTCGTTGGTTCGTTGGTTCGTTGGTTCGTTGGTTCGTTGGTTCGTTGGTTCGTTGGTTCGTTGGTTCGTTGGTTCGTTGGTTCGTTGGTTCGTTGGTTCGTTGGTTCGTTGGTTCGTTGGTTCGTTGGTTCGTTGGTTCGTTGGTTCGTTGGTTCGTTGGTTCGTTGGTTCGTTGGTTCGTTGGTTCGTTGGTTCGTTGGTTCGTTGGTTCGTTGGTTCGATGGTTCGTTGGGTCGTTGGTTCGTTGGTTCGTTGGTTCGTTTGTTCGTTGGTTCGTTGGTTCGTTTGTTTCTTTGTTTCTTTCTTTCTTTGTTCGTTTGTTCGTTGGTTCGTTGGTTCGTTGGTTCGTTGTTTCGTTGGTTCGTTGGTTCGTTGGTTCGTTGGTTCGTTGGTTCGTTGGTTCGTTGGTTCGTTGGTTCGTTGGTTCGTTGGTTCGTTGGTTCGTTGGTTCGTTGGTTCGTTGGTTCGTTGGTTCGTTGGTTCGTTGGTTCGTTGGTTCGTTGGTTCGTTGGTTCGTTGGTTCGTTGGTTCGTTGGTTCGTTGGTTCGTTGGTTCGTTGGTTCGTTGGTTCGTTGGTTCGTTGGTTCGTTGGTTCGTTGGTTCGTTGGTTCGTTGGTTCGTTGGTTCGTTGGTTCGTTGGTTCGTTGGTTCGTTGGTTCGTTGGTTCGTTGGTTCGTTGGTTCGTGTGTTTCTTTGTTCGTTTGTTCGTTTGTTCGCTGGTTCGTTGGTTCGTTGGTTCGTTGGTTCGTTTGTTTCTTTGTTTCTTTCTTTCTTTGTTCGCTTGTTCGTTTGTTCGTTTGTTCGTAGGTTCGATTGTTCGTTTGTTCGCTGGTTCGTTGGTTCGTTGGTTCGTTGGTTCGTTGGTTCGTTGGTTCGTTGGTTCGTTGGTTCGTTGGTTCGTTGGTTCGTTGGTTCGTTGGTTCGTTGGTTCGTTGGTTCGTTGGTTCGTGTGTTTCTTTGTTTCTTTCTTTCTTTGTTCGTTTGTTCGTTTGTTCGCTGGTTCGTTGGTTCGTTGGTTCGTTGGTTCGTTGGTTCGTTGGTTCGTTGGTTCGTTGGTTCGTTGGTTCGTTGGTTCGTTGGTTCGTTGGTTCGTTGGTTCGTTGGTTCGTTGGTTCGTTGGTTCGTTGGTTCGTTGGTTCGTTGGTTCGTTGGTTCGTTGGTTCGTTGGTTCGTTGGTTCGTTGGTTCGTTGGTTCGTGTGTTTCTTTGTTTCTTTCTTTCTTTGTTCGTTTGTTCGTTTGTTCGCTGGTTCGTTGGTTCGTTGGTTCGTTGGTTCGTTGGATCGTTGGTTCGTTGGTTCGTTGGTTCGTTGGTTCGTTGGTTCGTTGGTTCGTTGGTTCGTTGGTTCGTTGATTCGTTGGTTCGTTGGTTCGTTGGTTCGTTGGTTCGTTGGTTCGTTGGTTCGTTGGTTCGTTGGTTCGTTGGTTCGTTGGTTCGTTTGTTTCTTTGTTTCTTTCTTTCTTTGTTCGTTTGTTCGTTTGTTCGTTGGTTCGTTTGTTCGTTTGTTCGCTGGTTCGTTGGTTCGTTGGTTCGTTGGTTCGTTGGTTCGTTGGTTCGTTGGTTCGTTGGTTCGTTGGTTCGTTGGTTCGTTGGTTCGTTTGTTTCTTTGTTTCTTTCTTTCTTTGTTCGCTTGTTCGTTCGTTCGTTTGTTCGTAGGTTCGATTGTTCGTTTGTTCGCTGGTTCGTTGGTTCGTTGGTTCGTTGGTTCGTTGGTTCGTTGGTTCGTTGGTTCGTTGATTCGTTGGTTCGTTGGTTCGTTGGTTCGTTGGTTCGTTGGTTCGTTGGTTCGTTGGTTCGTTGGTTCGTTGGTTCGTTGGTTCGTTTGTTTCTTTCTTTCTTTGTTCGTTTGTTCGTTTGTTCGCTGGTTCGTTGGTTCGTTGGTTCGTTGGTTCGTTGGTTCGTTGGTTCGTTTGTTCGTTTGTTCGCTGGTTCGTTGGTTCGTTGGTTCGTTGGTTCGTTGGTTCGTTGGTTCGTTGGTTCGTTGGTTCGTTGGTTCGTTGGTTCGTTGGTTCGTTGGTTCGTTGGTTCGTTGGTTCGTTGGTTCGTTGGTTCGTTGGTTCGTTGGTTCGTTGGTTCGTTGGTTCGTTGGTTCGTTGGTTCGTTGGTTCGTTGGTTCGTTGGTTCGTTGTTTCGTTGGTTCGTTGGTTCGTTGGTTCGTTGGTTCGTTGGTTCGTTGGTTCGTTGGTTCGTTGGTTCGTTGGTTCGTTGGATCGTTGGTTCGTTGGTTCGTTGGTTCGTTGGTTCGTTGGTTCGTTGGTTCGTTGGTTCGTTGGTTCGTTGGTTCGTTGGTTCGTTGGTTCGTTGATTCGTTGGTTCGTTGGTTCGTTGGTTCGTTGGTTCGTTGGTTCATTGGTTCGTTGGTTCGTTGGTTCGTTGGTTCGTTGGTTCGTTTGTTTTTTGTTTCTTTCTTTCTTTGTTCGTTTGTTCGTTTGTTCGTTGGTTCGTTTGTTCGTTTGTTCGCTGGTTCGTTGGTTCGTTGGTTCGTTGGTTCGTTGGTTCGTTGGTTCGTTGGTTCGTTGGTTCGTTGGTTCGTTGGTTCGTTGGTTCGTTGGTTCGTTTGTTTCTTTGTTTCTTTCTTTCTTTGTTCGCTTGTTCGTTCGTTCGTTTGTTCGTAGGTTCGATTGTTCGTTTGTTCGCTGGTTCGTTGGTTCGTTGGTTCGTTTGTTCGTTTGTTCGCTGGTTCGTTGGTTCGTTGGTTCGTTGGTTCGTTGGTTCGTTGGTTCGTTGGTTCGTTGGTTCGTTGGTTCGTTTGTTTCTTTGTTTCTTTCTTTCTTTGTTCGTTTGTTCGTTTGTTCGTTGGTTCGTTTGTTCGTTTGTTCGCTGGTTCGTTGGTTCGTTGGTTCGTTTGTTTCTTTGTTTCTTTCTTTCTTTGTTCGCTTGTTCGTTCGTTCGTTTGTTCGTAGGTTCGATTGTTCGTTTGTTCGCTGGTTCGTTGGTTCGTTGGTTCGTTGGTTCGTTGGTTCGTTGGTTCGTTGGTTCGTTGGTTCGTTGGTTCGTTGGTTCGTTGGTTCGTTGGTTCGTTGGTTCGTTGGTTCGTTGGTTCGTTGGTTCGTTGGTTCGTTGGTTCGTTGGTTCGTTGATTCGTTGGTTCGTTGGTTCGTTGGTTCGTTGGTTCGTTGGTTCGTTGGTTCGTTGGTTCGTTGGCTCGTTGGGTCGTTGGTTCGTTGGTTCGTTGGTTCGTTTGTTCGTTGGTTCGTTGGTTCGTTTGTTTCTTTGTTTCTTTCTTTCTTTGTTCGTTTGTTCGTTTGTTCGTTGGTTCGTTGGTTCGTTGTTTCGTTGGTTCGTTGGTTCGTTGGTTCGTTGGTTCGTTGGTTCGTTGGTTCGTTGGTTCGTTGGTTCGTTGGTTCGTTGGTTCGTTGGTTCGTTGGTTCGTTGGTTCGTTGGTTCGTTGGTTCGTTGGTTCGTTGGTTCGTTGGTTCGTTGGTTCGTTGGTTCGTTGGTTCGTTGGTTCGTTGGTTCGTGTGTTTCTTTGTTTCTTTCTTTCTTTGTTCGTTTGTTCGTTTGTTCGCTGGTTCGTTGGTTCGTTGGTTCGTTGGTTCGTTGGTTCGTTGGTTCGTTGGTTCGTTGGTTCGTTGGTTCGTTGGTTCGTTTGTTTCTTTGTTTCTTTCTTTCTTTGTTCGCTTGTTCGTTCGTTCGTTTGTTCGTAGGTTCGATTGTTCGTTTGTTCGCTGGTTCGTTGGTTCGTTGGTTCGTTTGTTCGTTTGTTCGCTGGTTCGTTGGTTCGTTGGTTCGTTGGTTCGTTGGTTCGTTGGTTCGTTGGTTCGTTGGTTCGTTGGTTCGTTGGATCGTTGGTTCGTTGGTTCGTTGGTTCGTTGGTTCGTTGGTTCGTTGGATCGTTGGTTCGTTGGTTCGTTGGTTCGTTGGTTCGTTGGTTCGTTGGTTCGTTGGTTCGTTGGTTCGTTGGTTCGTTGGTTCGTTGGTTCGTTGATTCGTTGGTTCGTTGGTTCGTTGGTTCGTTGGTTCGTTGGTTCATTGGTTCGTTGGTTCGTTGGTTCGTGTGTTTCTTTGTTTCTTTCTTTCTTTGTTCGTTTGTTCGTTTGTTCGCTGGTTCGTTGGTTCGTTGGTTCGTTGGTTCGTTGGTTCGTTGGTTCGTTGGTTCGTTGGTTCGTTGGTTCGTTGGTTCGTTTGTTTCTTTGTTTCTTTCTTTCTTTGTTCGCTTGTTCGTTCGTTCGTTTGTTCGTAGGTTCGATTGTTCGTTTGTTCGCTGGTTCGTTGGTTCGTTGGTTCGTTTGTTCGTTTGTTCGCTGGTTCGTTGGTTCGTTGGTTCGTTGGTTCGTTGGTTCGTTGGTTCGTTGGTTCGTTGGTTCGTTGGTTCGTTGGTTCGTTGGTTCGTTGGTTCGTTGTTTCGTTGGTTCGTTGGTTCGTTGGTTCGTTGGTTCGTTGGTTCGTTGGTTCGTTGGTTCGTTGGTTCGTTGGTTCGTTGGTTCGTTGTTCGTTGGTTCGTTGGTTCGTTGGTTCGTTGGTTCGTTGGTTCGTTGGTTCGTTGGTTCGTTGGTTCGTTGGTTCGTTGGTTCGTTGGTTCGTTGGTTCGTTGGTTCGTTGGTTCGTTGGTTCGTTGGTTCGTTGGTTCGTTGGTTCGTTGGTTCGTTGGTTCGTTGGTTCGTTGGTTCGTTGGTTCGTTGGTTCGTTGGTTCGTTGGTTCGTTGGTTCGTTGGTTCGTTGGTTCGTTGGTTCGTTGGTTCGTTGGTTCGTTGGTTCGTTGGTTCGTTGGTTCGTTGGTTCGTTGGTTCGTTGGTTCGTTGGTTCCTTGGTTCGTTGTTTCGTTGGTTCGTTGTTTCGTTGGTTCGTTGGTTCGTTGG
>NW_027488205.1:0-9047 GCF_050908995.1 Andrena cerasifolii | reverse complement strand
TTGTGCTTTGTAACAGGAGAACATGCCGTCGAAAGGGATGGCACAAAGTAACGTCTCCGGAGAGCAAATCAAAGAGCGAGAAGTGGCGCAGATGTTTCGAGACAGTGACTGTTTAACGAAGAGACGCAGAATTTTCGAACGCATCTTGAAAGGCCTGCGCCTCTTATTAGCAACTTTACGGCCATGCCTTTGAAGCTGAAATTTAGTATACCTCATTCCACTTCATGTTCTCCTGATATATTGGCCAAAACCTGCGAATATTTTCAGAATGCACAAAATTGCGCTTTTTAACAGGAGAACATGCCGTCGAAAGGGATGGCACAAAGTAACGTCTCCGGAGAGCAAATCAGTGAGCGAGAAGTGGCGCAGATGTTTCGAGACAGTGACTGTTTAACGAAGAGACGCAGAATTTTCGAACGCCTCTTGAAAGGCCTGCGCCTCTTATTAGCAACTTTACGGCGATGCCTTTGAATCCGAAATTTAGTATACCTCTTTCCACTTCATGTTCTCCTGATATATTGGCCAATACCTGCGAATATTTTCAGAATGCACAAAATTGCGCTTTGTAACAGGAGATCATGACGTTGAAAGAGATGGCACAAAGTAACGTCTCCGGAGAGCAAATCAAAGAGCGAGAAGTGGCGCAGATGTTTCGAGACAGTGACTGTTTAACGAAGAGACGCAGAATTTTCGAACGCATCTTGAAAGGCCTGCGCCTATTATTAGCAACTTTACGGCGATGCCTTTGTAGCTGAAATTTAGTATACCTCATTCCACTTCATGTTCTCCTGATATATTGGCCAAAACCTGCGAATATTTTCAGAATGCACAAAATTGCGCTTTTTAACAGGAGATCATGCCGTTGAAAGAGATGGCACAAAGTAACGTCTCCGGAGAGCAAATCAATGAGCGCGAAGTGGCGCATGTGTTTCGAGACAGTGACTGTATAACGAAGAGACGCAGAATTTTCGAACCCCTCTTGAAAGGCCTGCGCCTCTTATTGGCAACTTTAAGGTGATGCATTTGAAGCTGAAATTTAGTATACCTCTTTCCACTTCATGTTCTCATGATATATTGGCCAAAATCTGGCGAAAATTTTCAGAACGCACAAAATTGCGCTTTGTAACAGGAGAACATGCCGTCGAAAGGGATGGCACATAGTAACGTCTCCGGAGAGCAAATCAGTGAGCGAGAAGTGGGGCAGAAGTTACGAGACAGTGACTGTTTAACGAAGAGACGCAGAATTTTCGAACGCCTCTTGAAAGGCCTGCGCCTCTTATTAGCAACTTTACGGCGATGCCTTTGAATCCGAAATTTAGTATACCTCTTTCCACTTCATGTTCTCCTGATATATTGGCCAAAACCTGCGAATATTTTCAGAATGCACAAAATTGCGCTTTTTAACAGGAGAACATGCCGTCGAAAGGGATGGCACAAAGTAACGTCTCCGGAGAGCAAATCAGTGAGCGAGAAGTGGGGCAGAAGTTTCGAGACAGTGACTGTTAAACGAAGAGACGCAGAATTTTCGAACGCCTCTTGAAAGGAATGCGCCTCATATTAGCAACTTTAAAGCGATGCCTTTGAAGCTGAAATTTAGTATACCTCTTTCCACTTCATGTTCTCATGATATATTGGCCAAAATCTGGCGAAAATTTTCAGAACGCACAAAATTGCGCTTTGTAACAGGAGAACATGCCGTCGAAGGGGATGGCACAAAGTAACGTCTCCGGAGAGCAAATCAAAGAGCGAGAAGAGGCGCAGATGTTTCGAGACAGTGACTGTTTAACGAAGAGACGCAGAATTTTCGAACGCCTCTTGAAAGGAATGCGCCTCATATTAGCAACTTTAAAGCGATGCCTTTGAAGCTGAAATTTAGTATACCTCTTTCCACTTCATGTTCTCATGATATATTGGCCAAAATCTGGCGAAAATTTTCAGAACGCACAAAATTGCGCTTTGTAACAGGAGAACATGCCGTCGAAGGGGATGGCACAAAGTAACGTCTCCGGAGAGCAAATCAAAGAGCGAGAAGAGGCGCAGATGTTTCGAGACAGTGACTGTTTAACGAAGAGACGCAGAATTTTCGAACGCATCTTGAAAGGCCTGCGCCTATTATTAGCAACTTTACGGCGATGCCTTTGTAGCTGAAATTTAGTATACCTCATTCCACTTCATGTTCTCCTGATATACTGGCCAAAATCTGGCGAAAATTTTCAGAACGCACAAAATTGCGCTTTGTAACAGGAGAACATGCCGTCGAAAGGGATGGCACAAAGTAACGTCTCCGGAGAGCAAATCAGTGAGCGAGAAGTGGGGCAGAAGTTTCGAGACAGTGACTGTTAAACGAAGAGACGCAGAATTTTCGAACGCCTCTTGAAAGGAATGCGCCTCATATTAGCAACTTTAAAGCGATGCCTTTGAAGCTGAAATTTAGTATACCTCTTTCCACTTCATGTTCTCATGATATATTGGCCAAAATCTGGCGAAAATTTTCAGAACGCACAAAATTGCGCTTTGTAACAGGAGAACATGCCGTCGAAGGGGATGGCACAAAGTAACGTCTCCGGAGAGCAAATCAAAGAGCGAGAAGTGGCGCAGATGTTTCGAGACAGTGACTGTTTAACGAAGAGACGCAGAATTTTCGAACGCATCTTGAAAGGCCTGCGCCTATTATTAGCAACTTTACGGCGATGCCTTTGTAGCTGAAATTTAGTATACCTCATTCCACTTCATGTTCTCCTGATATATTGGCCAAAACCTGCGAATATTTTCAGAATGCACAAAATTGCGCTTTTTAACAGGAGATCATGCCGTTGAAAGAGATGGCACAAAGTAACGTCTCCGGAGAGCAAATCAATGAGCGCGAAGTGGCGCATGTGTTTCGAGACAGTGACTGTATAACGAAGAGACGCAGAATTTTCGAACCCCTCTTGAAAGGCCTGCGCCTCTTATTGGCAACTTTAAGGTGATGCATTTGAAGCTGAAATTTAGTATACCTCTTTCCACTTCATGTTCTCATGATATATTGGCCAAAATCTGGCGAAAATTTTCAGAACGCACAAAATTGCGCTTTGTAACAGGAGAACATGCCGTCGAAAGGGATGGCACAAAGTAACGTCTCCGGAGAGCAAATCAGTGCGCGAGAAATGGGGCAGAAGTTTCGAGACAGTGACTGTTTAACGAAGAGACGCAGAATTTTCGAACGCCTCTTGAAAGAAATGCGCCTCATATTAGCAACTTTAAAGCGATGCTTTTGAAGCTGAAATTTAGTATACCTCTTTCCACTTCATGTTCTCATGATATATTGGCCAAAATCTGGCGAAAATTTTCAGAACGCACAAAATTGCGCTTTGTAACAGGAGAACATGCCGTCGAAGGGGATGGCACAAAGTAACGTCTCCGGAGAGCAAATCAAAGAGCGAGAAGAGGCGCAGATGTTTCGAGACAGTGACTGTTTAACGAAGAGACGCAGAATTTTCGAACGCATCTTGAAAGGCCTGCGCCTATTATTAGCAACTTTACGGCGATGCCTTTGTAGCTGAAATTTAGTATACCTCATTCCACTTCATGTTCTCCTGATATATTGGCCAAAATCTGGCGAAAATTTTCAGAACGCACAAAATTGCGCTTTGTAACAGGAGAACATGCCGTCGAAAGGGATGGCACAAAGTAACGTCTCCGGAGAGCAAATCAGTGAGCGAGAAGTGGGGCAGAAGTTTCGAGACAGTGACTGTTAAACGAAGAGACGCAGAATTTTCGAACGCCTCTTGAAAGGAATGCGCCTATTATTAGCAACTTTACGGCGATGCCTTTGTAGCTGAAATTTAGTATACCTCATTCCACTTCATGTTCTCCTGATATATTGGCCAAAATCTGGCGAAAATTTTCAGAACGCACAAAATTGCGCTTTGTAACAGGAGAACATGCCGTCGAAAGGGATGGCACAAAGTAACGTCTCCGGAGAGCAAATCAGTGAGCGAGAAGTGGGGCAGAAGTTTCGAGACAGTGACTGTTTAACGAAGAGACGCAGAATTTTCGAACGCCTCTTGAAAGGAATGCGCCTCATATTAGCAACTTTAAAGCGATGCCTTTGAAGCTGAAATTTAGTATACCTCTTTCCACTTCATGTTCTCATGATATATTGGCCAAAATCTGGCGAAAATTTTCAGAACGCACAAAATTGCGCTTTGTAACAGGAGAACATGCCGTCGAAGGGGATGGCACAAAGTAACGTCTCCGGAGAGCAAATCAGTGAGCGAGAAGTGGGGCAGAAGTTTCGAGACAGTGACTGTTAAGCGAAGAGACGCAGAATTTTCGAACGCCTCTTGAAAGGAATGCGCCTCATATTAGCAACTTTAAAGCGATGCCTTTGAAGCTGAAATTTAGTATACCTCTTTCCACTTCATGTTCTCATGATATATTGGCCAAAATCTGGCGAAAATTTTCAGAACGCACAAAATTGCGCTTTGTAACAGGAGAACATGCCGTCGAAGGGGATGGCACAAAGTAACGTCTCCGGAGAGCAAATCAAAGAGCGAGAAGAGGCGCAGATGTTTCGAGACAGTGACTGTTTAACGAAGAGACGCAGAATTTTCGAACGCATCTTGAAAGGCCTGCGCCTATTATTAGCAACTTTACGGCGATGCCTTTGTAGCTGAAATTTAGTATACCTCATTCCACTTCATGTTCTCCTGATATATTGGCCAAAATCTGGCGAAAATTTTCAGAACGCACAAAATTGCGCTTTGTAACAGGAGAACATGCCGTCGAAAGGGATGGCACAAAGTAACGTCTCCGGAGAGCAAATCAGTGAGCGAGAAGTGGGGCAGAAGTTTCGAGACAGTGACTGTTAAACGAAGAGACGCAGAATTTTCGAACGCCTCTTGAAAGGAATGCGCCTCATATTAGCAACTTTAAAGCGATGCCTTTGAAGCTGAAATTTAGTATACCTCTTTCCACTTCATGTTCTCATGATATATTGGCCAAAATCTGGCGAAAATTTTCAGAACGCACAAAATTGCGCTTTGTAACAGGAGAACATGCCGTCGAAAGGGATGGCACAAAGTAACGTCTCCGGAGAGCAAATCAGTGCGCGAGAAATGGGGCAGAAGTTTCGAGACAGTGACTGTTTAACGAAGAGACGCAGAATTTTCGAACGCCTCTTGAAAGAAATGCGCCTCATATTAGCAACTTTAAAGCGATGCTTTTGAAGCTGAAATTTAGTATACCTCTTTCCACTTCATGTTCTCATGATATATTGGCCAAAATCTGGCGAAAATTTTCAGAACGCACAAAATTGAGCTTTGTAACAGGAGAACATGCCGTCGAAAGGGATGGCACAAAGTAACGTCTCCGGAGAGCAAATCAGTGAGCGAGAAGTGGGGCAGAAGTTACGAGACAGTGACTGTTTAACGAAGAGACGCAGAATTTTCGAACGCCTCTTGAAAGGCCTGCGCCTCTTATTAGCAACTTTACGGCGATGCCTTTGAAGCTGAAATTTAGTATACCTCTTTCCACTTCATGTTCTCCTGATACATTGGCCCAAATTTGGCGAAAATTTTCAGAATGCATATCATTGGGCTTTGTAACAGGAGAACATGCCGTCGAAAGAGATGGCACAAAGTAACGTCTCCGGAGATCAAATCGAAGAGCGAGGAGTGGCGCAGATGTTTCGAGACAGTGACTGTTTAACGAAGAGACGCAGAATTTTCGAACGCCTCTTGAAAGGCCTGCGCCTCTTATTAGCAACTTTACGGCGATGCCTTTGAATCCGAAATTTAGTATACCACTTTCCACTTCATGTTCTCCTGATATATTGGCCAATACCTGCGAATATTTTCAGAACGCACAAAATTGCGCTTTGTAACAGGAGAACATGCCGTCGAAGGGGATGGCACAAAGTAACGTCTCCGGAGAGCAAATCAGTGAGCGAGAAGTGGGGCAGAAGTTTCGAGACAGTGACTGTTTAACGAAGAGACGCAGAATTTTCGAACGCATCTTGAAAGGCCTGCGCCTATTATTAGCAACTTTACGGCGATGCCTTTGTAGCTGAAATTTAGTATACCTCATTCCACTTCATGTTCTCCTGATATATTGGCCAAAATCTGGCGAAAATTTTCAGAACGCACAAAATTGCGCTTTGTAACAGGAGAACATGCCGTCGAAAGGGATGGCACAAAGTAACGTCTCCGGAGAGCAAATCAGTGAGCGAGAAGTGGGGCAGAAGTTTCGAGACAGTGACTGTTAAACGAAGAGACGCAGAATTTTCGAACGCCTCTTGAAAGGAATGCGCCTCATATTAGCAACTTTAAAGCGATGCCTTTGAAGCTGAAATTTAGTATACCTCTTTCCACTTCATGTTCTCATGATATATTGGCCAAAATCTGGCGAAAATTTTCAGAACGCACAAAATTGCGCTTTGTAACAGGAGAACATGCCGTCGAAGGGGATGGCACAAAGTAACGTCTCCGGAGAGCAAATCAAAGAGCGAGAAGTGGCGCAGATGTTTCGAGACAGTGACTGTTTAACGAAGAGACGCAGAATTTTCGAACGCATCTTGAAAGGCCTGCGCCTATTATTAGCAACTTTACGGCGATGCCTTTGTAGCTGAAATTTAGTATACCTCATTCCACTTCATGTTCTCCTGATATATTGGCCAAAACCTGCGAATATTTTCCGAATGCACAAAATTGCGCTTTTTAACAGGAGATCATGCCGTTGAAAGAGATGGCACAAAGTAACGTCTCCGGAGAGCAAATCAATGAGCGCGAAGTGGCGCATGTGTTTCGAGACAGTGACTGTATAACGAAGAGACGCAGAATTTTCGAACCCCTCTTGAAAGGCCTGCGCCTCTTATTGGCAACTTTAAGGTGATGCATTTGAAGCTGAAATTTAGTATACCTCTTTCCACTTCATGTTCTCATGATATATTGGCCAAAATCTGGCGAAAATTTTCAGAACGCACAAAATTGCGCTTTGTAACAGGAGAACATGCCGTCGAAAGGGATGGCACAAAGTAACGTCTCCGGAGAGCAAATCAGTGCGCGAGAAATGGGGCAGAAGTTTCGAGACAGTGACTGTTTAACGAAGAGACGCAGAACTTTCGAACGCCTCTTGAAAGAAATGCGCCTCATATTAGCAACTTTAAAGCGATGCTTTTGAAGCTGAAATTTAGTATACCTCTTTCCACTTCATGTTCTCATGATATATTGGCCAAAATCTGGCGAAAATTTTCAGAACGCACAAAATTGAGCTTTGTAACAGGAGAACATGCCGTCGAAAGGGATGGCACAAAGTAACGTCTCCGGAGAGCAAATCAGTGAGCGAGAAGTGGGGCAGAAGTTACGAGACAGTGACTGTTTAACGAAGAGACGCAGAATTTTCGAACGCCTCTTGAAAGGCCTGCGCCTCTTATTAGCAACTTTACGGCGATGCCTTTGAAGCTGAAATTTAGTATACCTCTTTCCACTTCATGTTCTCCTGATACATTGGCCCAAATTTGGCGAAAATTTTCAGAATGCATATCATTGGGCTTTGTAACAGGAGAACATGCCGTCGAAAGAGATGGCACAAAGTAACGTCTCCGGAGATCAAATCGAAGAGCGAGGAGTGGCGCAGATGTTTCGAGACAGTGACTGTTTAACGAAGAGACGCAGAATTTTCGAACGCCTCTTGAAAGGCCTGCGCCTCTTATTAGCAACTTTACGGCGATGCCTTTGAATCCGAAATTTAGTATACCTCTTTCCACTTCATGTTCTCCTGATATATTGGCCAATACCTGCGAATATTTTCAGAATGCACAAAATTGCGCTTTGTAACAGGAGATCATGACGTTGAAAGAGATGGCACAAAGTAACGTCTCCGGAGATCAAATCGAAGAGCGAGGAGTGGCGCAGATGTTTCGAGACAGTGACTGTTTAACGAAGAGACGCAGAATTTTCGAACGCCTCTTGAAAGGCCTGCGCCTCTTATTAGCAACTTTACGGCGATGCCTTTGAATCCGAAATTTAGTATACCTCTTTCCACTTCATGTTCTCCTGATACATTGGCCCAAATTTGGCGAAAATTTTCAGAATGCACAACATTGGGCTTTGTAACAGGAGAACATGCCGTCGAAAGAGATGGCACAAAGTAACGTCTCCGGAGATCAAATCGAAGAGCGAAGAGTGGCGCAGATGTTTCGAGACAGTGACTGTTTCACGAAGAGACGCAGAATTTTCGAACCCCTCTGGAAAGGCATGCGCCTCTTATTGGCAACTTTAAGGTGATGCATTTGAAGCTGAAATTTAGTATACCTCTTTCCACTTCATGTTCTCATGATATATTGGCCAAAATCTGGCGAAAATTTTCAGAACGCACAAAATTGCGCTTTGTAACAGGAGAACATGCCGTCGAAAGGGATGGCACATAGTAACGTCTCCGGAGAGCAAATCAGTGAGCGAGAAGTGGGGCAGAAGTTACGAGACAGTGACTGTTTAACGAAGAGACGCAGAATTTTCGAACGCCTCTTGAAAGGCCTGCGCCTCTTATTAGCAACTTTACGGCGATGCCTTTGAATCCGAAATTTAGTATACCTCTTTCCACTTCATGTTCTCCTGATATATTGGCCAATACCTGCGAATATTTTCAGAATGCACAAAATTGCGCTTTGTAACAGGAGATCATGACGTTGAAAGAGATGGCACAAAGTAACGTCTCCGGAGATCAAATCGAAGAGCGAGGAGTGGCGCAGATGTTTCGAGACAGTGACTGTTTAACGAAGAGACGCAGAATTTTCGAACGCCTCTTGAAAGGCCTGCGCCTCTTATTAGCAACTTTACGGCGATGCCTTTGAATCCGAAATTTAGTATACCTCTTTCCACTTCATGTTCTCCTGATACATTGGCCCAAATTTGGCGAAAATTTTCAGAATGCACAACATTGGGCTTTGTAACAGGAGAACATGCCGTCGAAAGAGATGGCACAATGTAACGTCTCCGGAGATCAAATCGAAGAGCGAGGAGTGGCGCAGTTCCTTTCAGACAGGCGTTTCCGAAGAGATTCTGCGT
>NW_027488204.1:0-9070 GCF_050908995.1 Andrena cerasifolii | reverse complement strand
ACGAACCAACGAACCAACGAAACAACGAAACAACGAAACAACGAAACAACGAAACAACGAAACAACGAAACAACGAAACAACGAAACAACGAAACAACGAAACAACGAAACAACGAAACAACGAAACAACGAAACAACGAAACAACGAAACAACGAAACAACGAAACAACGAAACAACGAAACAACGAAACAACGAAACAACGAAACAACGAAACAACGAAACAACGAAACAACGAAACAACGAAACAACGAAACAACGAACCAACGAACCAACGAACCAACGAACCAACGAACCAACGAACCAACGAACCAACGAACCAACGAACCAACGAACCACGAACAACGAACCAACGAACCAACGAACCAACGAACCAACGAACCAACGAACCAACGAACCAACGAACCAACGAACCAACGAACCAACGAACCAACGAACCAACGAACCAACGAACCAACGAACCAACGAACCAACGAACCAACGAACCAACGAACCAACGAACCAACGAACCAACGAACCAACGAACCAACGAACCAACGAACCAACGAACCAACGAACCAACGAACCAACGAACCAACGAACCAACGAACAACGAACCAACGAACCAACGAACCAACGAAACAACGAACAACGAAACAACGAAACAACGAAACAACGAAACAACGAAACAACGAAACAACGAAACAACGAAACAACGAAACAACGAAACAACGAAACAACGAAACAACGAAACAACGAAACAACGAAACAACGAAACAACGAAACAACGAAACAACGAAACAACGAAACAACGAAACAACGAAACGAACAACGAAACAACGAAACAACGAACAACGAAACAACGAAACAACGAAACAACGAAACAACGAAACAACGAAACAACGAAACAACGAAACAACGAAACAACGAAACAACGTAACAACGAAACAACGAAACAACGAACCAACGAACCAACGAACCAACGAACCAACGAACCAACGAACCAACGAACCAACGAACCAACGAACCAACGAACCAACGAACAAACGAACAAAAGAACCAACGAACCAACGAACCAACGAACCAACGATCCAACGAACAAACGAGCAACGAGCAAACGAAGAACGAACAAACGAACAAAAGAACAAAAGAACAAAAGAACAAACGAACAAACGAACAAACGAACAAACGAACAAACGAACAAACGAACAAACGAACAAACGAACAAACGAACAAACGAACAAACGAACAAACGAACAAACGAACAAACGAACAAACGAACAAACGAACAAACGAACAACGAACAAACGAACAAACGAACAAACGAACAAACGAACAAACGAACAAACGAACAAACGAACAAACGAACAAACGAAGAAACGAAGAAACGAAGAAACGAAGAAACGAAGAAACAGAAAGAAACAAAGAACAAACGAACAAACGAACAAACGAACAAACGAACAAACGAACAAACGAACAAACGAACAACGAACAAACGAACAAACGAACCAACGAACCAACGAACCAACGAACCAACGAAACAACAACGAAACAACGAAACAACGAAACAACGAAACAACGAAACAACGAAACAACGAAACAACGAAACAACGAAACAACGAAACAACGAAACAACGAAACAACGAAACAACGAAACAACGAAACAACGAAACAACGAAACAACGAAACAACGAAACAACGAAACAACGAAACAACGAAACAACGAAACAACGAAACAACGAAACAACGAAACAACGAAACAACGAAACAACGAAACAACGAAACAACGAAACAACGAAACAACGAAACAACGAAACAACGAAACAACGAAACAACGAAACAACGAAACAACGAAACAACGAAACAACGAAACAACGAAACAACGAAACAACGAACCTTCGAACCAACGAACCAACGAACCAACGAACCAACGAACCAACGAACCAACGAACCAACGAACCAACGAACCAACGAACCAACGAACCAACGAACCAACGAACCAACGAACCAACGAACCAACGAACCAACGAACCAACGAACCAACGAACCAACGAACCAACGAACCAACGAACCAACGAACCAACGAACCAACGAACCAACGAACCAACGAACCAACGAACCAACGAACCAACGAACCAACGAACCAACGAACCAACGAACCAACGAACCAACGAACCAACGAACCAACGAACCAACGAACCAACGAACCAACGAACCAACGAACCAACGAACCAACGAACCAACGAACCAACGAACCAACGAACCAACGAACCAACGAACCAACGAACCAACGAACCAACGAACCAACGAACCAACGAACCAACGAACCAACGAACCAACGAACCAACGAACCAACGAACCAACGAACCAACGAACCAACGAACCAACGAACCAACGAACCAACGAACCAACGAACCAACGAACCAACGAACCAACGATCCAACGAACCAACGAACCAACGAACAAACGAACAAAAGAACCAACGAACCAACGAACCAACGAACCAACGAACCAACGAACAAACGAACAAACGAACAAACGAACAAACGAACAAACGAACAAACGAACAAACGAACAAACGAACAAACGATCCAACGAACAAACGAACAAACGAGCAAACGAAGAAACGAACAAACGAACAAACGAACAAAAGAACAAACGAACAAACGAACAAACGAACAAACGAACAAACGAACAAACGAACAAACGAACAAACGAACAAACGAACAAACGAACAAACGAACAAACGAACAAACGAAGAAGCAGACAAAGAAACAAACGAACCAAAGAAACAACGAAACAACGAAACAACGAAACAACGAAACAACGAAACAACGAACCAACGAACCAACGAACCAACGAACCAACGAACCAACGAACCAACGAACCAACGAACCAACGAACCAACGAACCAACGAACCAACGAACCAACGAACCAACGAACCAACGAACCAACGAACCAACGAACCAACGAACCAACGAACCAACGAACCAACGAACCAACGAACCAACGAACCAACGAACCAACGAACCAACGAACCAACGAACCAACGAACCAACGAACCAACGAACCAACGAACCAACGAACCAACGAACCAACGAACCAACGAACCAACGAACCAACGAACCAACGAACCAACGAACCAACGAACCAACGAACCAACGAAACAACGTAACAACGAACCAACGAACCAACGAACCAACGAACCAACGAACCAACGAACCAACGAACCAACGAACCAACGAACCAACGAACCAACGAACCAACGAACCAACGAACCAACGAACCAACGAACCAACGAACCAACGAACCAACGAACCAACGAACCAACGAACCAACGAACCAACGAACCAACGAACCAACGAACCAACGAACCAACGAAACAACGTAACAACGAAACAACGAACCAACGAAACAACGAAACAACGAAACAACGAAACAACGAAACAACGAACCAACGAACCAACGAACCAACGAACCAACGAACCAACGAACCAACGAACCAACGAACCAACGAACCAACGAACCAACGAACCAACGAACCAACGAACCAACGAACCAACGAACCAACGAACCAACGAACCAACGAACCAACGAACCAACGAACCAACGAACCAACGAACCAACGAACCAACGAACCAACGAACCAACGAACAAAAGAACCAACGAACCAACGAACCAACGAACCAACGAACCAACGAACCAACGAACCAACGAACCAACGAACAAACGAACAAACGAACAAACGAACAAACGAACAAACGAACAAACGATCCAACGAACAAACGAACAAACGAGCAAACGAAGAAACGAAGAAGCGAACAAAAGAACAAACGAACAAAAGAACAAACGAACAAACGAACAAACGAACAAACGAACAAACGAACAAACGAACAAACGAACAAACGAACAAACGAACAAACGAACAAACGAACAAACGAACAAACGAACAAACGAACAAACGAACAAACGAACAAACGAAGAAACGAAGAAACAGACAAAGAAACAAACGAACCAAAGAAACAACGAAACAACGAAACAACGAAACAACGAAACAACGAAACAACGAAACAACGAAACAACGAAACAACGAAACAACGAAACAACGAAACAACGAAACAACGAAACAACGAAACAACGAAACAACGAAACAACGAAACAACGAAACAACGAAACAACGAAACAACGAAACAACGAAACAACGGAAACAACGAAACAACGAAACAACGAAACAACGAAACAACGAAACAACGAAACAACGAAACAACGAAACAACGAAACTACGAAACAACGAAACAACGAAACAACGAACCTTCGAACCAACGAACCAACGATCCAACGAACAAACGAACAAACGAACAAACGAACAAACGAACAAACGAACAAACGAACAAACGAACAAACGAACAAACGAACAAACGATCAACGAACGAACAAACGAACAAACGAACAAACGAGCAAACGAAGAAACGAACAAACGAACAAAAGAACAAACGAACAAACGAACAAACGAACAACGAACAAACGAACAAACGAACAAACGAACAAACGAACAAACGAACAAACGAACAAACGAAGAAACAGACAAAGAAACAAACGAACCAAAGAAACAACGAAACAACGAAACAACGAAACAACGAAACAACGAAACAACGAAACAACGAAACAACGAAACAACGAAACAACGAAACAACGAAACAACGAAACAACGAAACAACGAAACAACGAAACAACGAAACAACGAAACAACGAAACAACGAAACAACGAACCTTCGAACCAACGAACCAACGATCCAACGAACCAACGAACCAACGAACCAACGAACCAACGAACCAACGAACCAACGAACCAACAAACAAACGAACCAACGAACCAACGAACCAACGATACAACGAAACAACGAAACAACGAAACATCGAAAAAACGAAACAACGAAACAACGAAACAACGAAACAACGAACAACGAAACAACGAAACAACGAAACAACGAAACAACGAAACAACGAAACAACGAAACAACGAAACAACGAAACAACGAAACAACGAAACAACGAAACAACGAAACAACGAAACAACGAAACAACGAAACAACGAAACAACGAAACAACGAAACAACGAAACAACGAAACAACGAAACAACGAAACAACGAAACAACGAAACAACGAAACAACGAAACAACGAAACAACGAAACAACGAAACAACGAAACAACGAAACAACGAAACAACGAACAACGAACCAACGAACCAACGAACCAACGAACCAACGAACCAACGAACCAACGAACCAACGAACAACGAACACACGAACCAACGAACCAACGAACAAACGAACAAACGAACAAACGAACAAACGAACAAACGAAACAAACGATCCAACGAACAAACGAACAAACGAGCAAACGAAGAAACGAACAAACGAACAAAGAACAAACGAACAAACGAACAAACGAACAAACGAACAAACGAACAAACGAACAAACGAACAAACGAACAAACGAAGAAACAGACAAAGAAACAAACGAACCAAAGAAACAACGAAACAACGAAACAACGAAACAACGAAACAACGAAACAACGAAACAACGAAACAACGAAACAACGAAACAACGAAACAACGAAACAACGAAACAACGAAACAACGAAACAACGAAACAACGAAACAACGAAACAACGAAACAACGAAACAACGAAACAACGAAACAACGAAACAACGAAACAACGAAACAACGAAACAACGAAACAACGAAACAACGAAACAACGAAACAACGAAACAACGAAACAACGAAACAACGAAACAACGAAACAACGAAACAACGAAACAACGAAACAACGAAACAACGAAACAACGAAACAACGAAACAACGAAACACCGAAACAACGAAACAACGAAACAACGAAACAACGAAACAACGTAACAACGAAACAACGAAACAACGAAACAACGAAACAACGAAACAACGAAACAACGAAACAACGAAACAACGAAACAACGAACCAACGAACCAACGAACCAACGAACCAACGAACCAACGAACCAACGAACCAACGAACCAACGAACCAACGAACCAACGAACCAACGAACCAACGAACCAACGAAACAACGAAACAACGAAACAACGAAACAACGAAACAACGAAACAACGAAACAACGAAACAACGAAACAACGAAACAACGAAACAACGAAACAACGAAACAACGAAACAACGAAACAACGAAACAACGAAACAACGAAACAACGAAACAACGAAACAACGAAACAACGAAACAACGAAACAACGAAACAACGAACCAACGAACCAACGAACCAACGAACCAACGAACCAACGAACCAACGAACCAACGAACCAACGAACCAACGAACCAACGAACCAACGAACCAACGAACCAACGAACCAACGAACCAACGAACCAACGAACCAACGAACCAACGAACCAACGAACCAACGAACCAACGAACCAACGAACCAACGAACCAACGAACCAACGAACCAACGAACCAACGAACCAACGAACCAACGAACCAACGAACCAACGAACCAACGAACCAACGAACCAACGAACAAACGAACAAAAGAACCAACGAACCAACGAACCAACGAACCAACGAACCAACGAACCAACGAACAAACGAACAAACGAACAAACGAACAAACGAACAAACGAACAAACGAACAAACGATCCAACGAACAAACGAACAAACGAGCAAACGAAGAAACGAAGAAGCGAACAAAAGAACAAACGAACAAAAGAACAAACGAACAAACGAACAAACGAACAAACGAACAAACGAACAAACGAACAAACGAACAAACGAACAAACGAACAAACGAACAAACGAACAAACGAACAAACGAACAAACGAACAAACGAACAAACGAACAAACGAACAAACGAACAAACGAAGAAACGAAGAAACAGACAAAGAAACAAACGAACCAAAGAAACAACGAAACAACGAAACAACGAAACAACGAAACAACGAAACAACGAAACAACGAAACAACGAAACAACGAAACAACGAAACAACGAAACAACGAAACAACGAAACAACGAAACAACGAAACAACGAAACAACGAAACAACGAAACAACGAAACAACGAAACAACGAAACAACGAAACAACGAAACAACGAAACAACGAAACAACGAAACAACGAAACAACGAAACAACGAAACAACGAAACTACGAAACAACGAAACAACGAAACAACGAACCTTCGAACCAACGAACCAACGATCCAACGAACAAACGAACAAACGAACAAACGAACAAACGAACAAACGAACAAACGAACAAACGAACAAACGAACAAACGAACAAACGATCCAACGAACAAACGAACAAACGAACAAACGAGCAAACGAAGAAACGAACAAACGAACAAAAGAACAAACGAACAAACGAACAAACGAACAAACGAACAAACGAACAAACGAACAAACGAACAAACGAACAAACGAACAAACGAACAAACGAACAAACGAACAAACGAAGAAACAGACAAAGAAACAAACGAACCAAAGAAACAACGAAACAACGAAACAACGAAACAACGAAACAACGAAACAACGAAACAACGAAACAACGAAACAACGAAACAACGAAACAACGAAACAACGAAACAACGAAACAACGAAACAACGAAACAACGAAACAACGAAACAACGAAACAACGAAACAACGAAACAACGAAACAACGAAACAACGAAACAACGAACCTTCGAACCAACGAACCAACGATCCAACGAACCAACGAACCAACGAACCAACGAACCAACGAACCAACGAACCAACGAACCAACAAACAAACGAACCAACGAACCAACGAACCAACGATACAACGAAACAACGAAACAACGAAACATCGAAAAAACGAAACAACGAAACAACGAAACAACGAAACAACGAAACAACGAAACAACGAAACAACGAAACAACGAAACAACGAAACAACGAAACAACGAAACAACGAAACAACGAAACAACGAAACAACGAAACAATGTAACAACGAAACAACGAAACAACGAAACAACGAAACAACGAAACAACGAAACAACGAAACAACGAAACAACGAAACAACGAAACAACGAAACAACGAAACAACGTAACAACGAAACAACGAAACAACGAAACAACGAAACAACGAAACAACGAAACAACGAAACAACGAACCAACGAACCAACGAACCAACGAACCAACGAACCAACGAACCAACGAACCAACGAACCAACGAACCAACGAACCAACGAACCAACGAACAAACGAACAAACGAACAAACGAACAAACGAACAAACGAACAAACGAACAAACGATCCAACGAACAAACGAACAAACGAGCAAACGAAGAAACGAACAAACGAACAAAAGAACAAACGAACAAACGAACAAACGAACAAACGAACAAACGAACAAACGAACAAACGAACAAACGAACAAACGAAGAAACAGACAAAGAAACAAACGAACCAAAGAAACAACGAAACAACGAAACAACGAAACAACGAAACAACGAAACAACGAAACAACGAAACAACGAAACAACGAAACAACGAAACAACGAAACAACGAAACAACGAAACAACGAAACAACGAAACAACGAAACAACGAAACAACGAAACAACGAAACAACGAAACAACGAAACAACGAAACAACGAAACAACGAAACAACGAAACAACGAAACAACGAAACAACGAAACAACGAAACAACGAAACAACGAAACAACGAAACAACGAAACAACGAAACAACGAAACAACGAAACAACGAAACAACGAAACAACGAAACAACGAAACAACGAAACAACGAAACAACGAAACAACGAAACAACGAAACACCGAAACAACGAAACAACGAAACAACGAAACAACGAAACAACGTAACAACGAAACAACGAAACAACGAAACAACGAAACAACGAAACAACGAAACAACGAAACAACGAAACAACGAACCAACGAACCAACGAACCAACGAACCAACGAACCAACGAACCAACGAACCAACGAACCAACGAACCAACGAACCAACGAACCAACGAACCAACGAACCAACGAAACAACGAAACAACGAAACAACG
>NW_027488203.1:0-9076 GCF_050908995.1 Andrena cerasifolii | reverse complement strand
TGACTGACTGACTGACTGACTGACTGACTGACTGACTGACTGACTGACTGACTGACTGACTGACTGACTGACTGACTGACTGACTGACTGACTGACTGACTGACTGACTGACTGACTGACTGACTGACTGACTGACTGACTGACTGACTGACTGACTGACCTGACCGACCTGGCGGACCTGACCGACCTGACCGACCTGACCGACCTGACCGACCTGACCGACCTGACCGACCTGACCGACCTGACCGACCTGACCGACCTGACTGACTGACAGACTGACCTGACTGACCTGACTGACCTGACTGACCTGACTGACCTGGCTGACCTGGCTGACCTGGCTGACCTGGCTGACCTGGCCGACCTGGCTGACCTGGCCGACCTGGCCGACCTGGCCGACCTGGCCGACCTGGCCGACCTGGCCGACCTGGCCGACCTGGCCGACCTGGCCGACCTGGCCGACCTGACCGAACTGACCGACCTGACCGAACTGACCGACCTGACCGACCTGGCTGACCTGGCTGACCTGGCCGACCTGGCCGACCTGGCCGACCTGGCCGACCTGACCGACCTGACCGAACTGACCGACCTGACCGACCTGACCGACCTGACTGACCTGACTGACTTGACTGACCTGGCTGACCTGGCTGACCTGGCTGACCTGGCGGACCTGGCTGACCTGGATGACTGACTGACTGACTGACTGACTGACTGACTGACTGACTGACTGACTGACTGACTGACTGACTGACTGACTGACTGACTGACTGACTGACTGACTGACTGACTGACCTGACTGACCTGACTGACCTGACTGACCTGACTGACCTGGCTGACCTGGCTGACCTGGCTGACCTGGCTGACCTGGCCGACCTGGCCGACCTGGCCGACCTGGCCGACCTGGCCGACCTGGCCGACCTGGCCGACCTGGCCGACCTGGCCGACCTGGCCGACCTGACCGAACTGACCGACCTGACCGAACTGACCGACCTGACCGACCTGGCTGACCTGGCCGACCTGGCCGACCTGGCCGACCTGGCCGACCTGGCCGACCTGACCGACCTGACCGAACTGACCGACCTGACCGACCTGACCGACCTGACTGACCTGACTGACTTGACTGACCTGGCTGACCTGGCTGACCTGGCTGACCTGGCGGACCTGGCTGACCTGGATGACCTGGCTGACCTGGATGACCTGACCGACCTGGCGGACCTGACCGACCTGACCGACCTGACCGACCTGACCGACCTGACGGACCTGACCGACCTGACCGACCTGACCGACCTGACCGACCTGACGGACCTGACTGACCTGACTGACCTGACTGACCTGACTGACCTGACTGACCTGGCTGACCTGGCCGACCTGGCCGACCTGGCCGACCTGGCCGACCTGGCCGACCTGACCGACCTGACCCACCTGACCGACCTGACCGACCTGACCGACCTGACTGACTGACCGACCTGACTGACTGACTGACTGACTGACTGACTGACTGACTGACTGACTGACTGACTGACTGACTGACTGACTGACTGACTGACTGACTGACTGACTGACTGACTGACTGACTGACTGACTGACTGACTGACTGACTGACTGACTGACTGACTGACTGACTGACTGACTGACTGACTGACTGACTGACTGACTGACTGACTGACTGACTGACTGACTGACTGACTGACTGACTGACTGACTGACTGACTGACTGACTGACTGACTGACTGACTGACTGACTGACTGACTGACTGACTGACTGACTGACTGACTGACTGACTGACTGACTGACTGACTGACTGACTGACTGACTGACTGACTGACTGACTGACTGACTGACTGACTGACTGACTGACTGACTGACTGACTGACTGACTGACTGACTGACTGACTGACTGACTGACTGACTGACTGACTGACTGACTGACTGACTGACTGACTGACTGACTGACTGACTGACTGACTGACTGACTGACTGACTGACTGACTGACTGACTGACTGACTGACTGACTGACTGACTGACTGACTGACTGACTGACTGACTGACTGACTGACTGACTGACTGACTGACTGACTGACTGACTGACTGACTGACTGACTGACTGACTGACTGACTGACTGACTGACTGACTGACTGACTGACTGACTGACTGACTGACTGACTGACTGACTGACTGACTGACTGACTGACTGACTGACTGACTGACTGACTGACTGACTGACTGACTGACTGACTGACTGACTGACTGACTGACTGACTGACTGACTGACTGACTGACTGACTGACTGACTGACTGACTGACTGACTGACTGACTGACTGACTGACTGACTGACTGACTGACTGACTGACTGACTGACTGACTGACTGACTGACTGACTGACTGACTGACTGACTGACTGACTGACTGACTGACTGACTGACTGACTGACTGACTGACTGACTGACTGACTGACTGACTGACTGACTGACTGACTGACTGACTGACTGACTGACTGACTGACTGACTGACTGACTGACTGACTGACTGACTGACTGACTGACTGACTGACTGACTGACTGACTGACTGACTGACTGACTGACTGACCGACTGACTGACTGACTGACCTGACTGACCTGACTGACCTGACTGACCTGGCTGACCTGGCTGACCTGGCTGACCTGGCTGACCTGGCCGACCTGGCCGACCTGGCCGACCTGGCCGACCTGGCCGACCTGGCCGACCTGGCCGACCTGGCCGACCTGGCCGACCTGGCCGACCTGACCGAACTGACCGACCTGACCGAACTGACCGACCTGACCGACCTGGCTGACCTGGCTGACCTGGCCGACCTGGCCGACCTGGCCGACCTGGCCGACCTGGCCGACCTGACCGACCTGACCGAACTGACCGACCTGACCGACCTGACCGACCTGACTGACTTGACTGACCTGGCTGACCTGGCTGACCTGGCTGACCTGGCTGACCTGGCGGACCTGGCTGACCTGGATGACCTGGCTGACCTGGATGACCTGGCTGACCTGGCGGACCTGACCGACCTGACCGACCTGACCGACCTGACCGACCTGACGGACCTGACCGACCTGACCGACCTGACCGACCTGACCGACCTGACGGACCTGACTGACCTGACTGACCTGACTGACCTGACTGACCTGGCTGACCTGGCTGACCTGGCCGACCTGGCCGACCTGGCCGACCTGGCCGACCTGACCGACCTGACCCACCTGACCGACCTGACCGACCTGACCGACCTGACTGACTGACCGACCTGACTGACTGACTGACTGACTGACTGACCTGACTGACCTGACTGACTGACTGACTGACTGACTGACTGACTGACTGACTGACTGACTGACTGACTGACTGACTGACTGACTGACTGACTGACTGACTGACTGACTGACTGACTGACTGACTGACTGACTGACTGACTGACTGACTGACTGACTGACTGACTGACTGACTGACTGACTGACTGACTGACTGACTGACTGACTGACTGACTGACTGACTGACTGACTGACTGACTGACTGACTGACTGACTGACTGACTGACTGACTGACTGACTGACTGACTGACTGACTGACTGACTGACTGACTGACTGACTGACTGACTGACTGACTGACTGACTGACTGACTGACTGACTGACTGACTGACTGACTGACTGACTGACTGACTGACTGACTGACTGACTGACTGACTGACTGACTGACTGACTGACTGACTGACTGACTGACTGACTGACTGACTGACTGACTGACTGACTGACTGACTGACTGACTGACTGACTGACTGACTGACTGACTGACTGACTGACTGACTGACTGACTGACTGACTGACTGACTGACTGACTGACTGACTGACTGACTGACTGACTGACTGACTGACTGACTGACTGACTGACTGACTGACTGACTGACTGACTGACTGACTGACTGACTGACTGACTGACTGACTGACTGACTGACTGACTGACTGACTGACTGACTGACTGACTGACTGACTGACTGACTGACTGACTGACTGACTGACTGACTGACTGACTGACTGACTGACTGACTGACTGACTGACTGACTGACTGACTGACTGACTGACTGACTGACTGACTGACTGACTGACTGACTGACTGACTGACTGACTGACTGACTGACTGACTGACTGACTGACTGACTGACTGACTGACTGACTGACTGACTGACTGACTGACTGACTGACTGACTGACTGACTGACTGACTGACTGACTGACTGACTGACTGACTGACTGACTGACTGACTGACTGACTGACTGACTGACTGACTGACTGACTGACTGACTGACTGACTGACTGACTGACTGACTGACTGACTGACTGACTGACTGACTGACTGACTGACTGACTGACTGACTGACTGACTGACTGACTGACTGACTGACTGACTGACTGACTGACTGACTGACTGACTGACTGACTGACTGACTGACTGACTGACTGACTGACTGACTGACTGACTGACTGACTGACTGACTGACTGACTGACTGACTGACTGACTGACTGACTGACTGACTGACTGACTGACTGACTGACTGACTGACTGACTGACTGACTGACTGACTGACTGACTGACTGACTGACTGACTGACTGACTGACTGACTGACTGACTGACTGACTGACTGACTGACTGACTGACTGACTGACTGACTGACTGACTGACTGACTGACTGACTGACTGACTGACTGACTGACTGACTGACTGACTGACTGACTGACTGACTGACTGACTGACTGACTGACTGACTGACTGACTGACTGACTGACTGACTGACTGACTGACTGACTGACTGACTGACTGACTGACTGACTGACTGACTGACTGACTGACTGACTGACTGACTGACTGACTGACTGACTGACTGACTGACTGACTGACTGACTGACTGACTGACTGACTGACTGACTGACTGACTGACTGACTGACTGACTGACTGACTGACCGACCGACCGACCGACCTGGCGGACCTGACCGACCTGACCGACCTCACCGACCTGACCGACCTGACCGACCTGACCGACCTGACCGACTGACTGACTGACTGACTGACTGACCTGACTGACTGACTGACTGACTGACTGACTGACTGACTGACTGACTGACTGACTGACTGACTGACTGACTGACTGACTGACTGACTGACTGACTGACTGACTGACTGACTGACTGACTGACTGACTGACTGACTGACCTGACCGACCTGGCGGACCTGACCGACCTGACCGACCTGACCGACCTGACCGACCTGACGGACCTGGCTGACCTGGCGGACCTGGCTGACCTGGATGACCTGGCTGACCTGGATGACCTGGCTGACCTGGCGGACCTGACGACCTGACCGACCTGACCGACCTGACCGACCTGACGGACCTGACCGACCTGACCGACCTGACCGACCTGACCGACCTGACGGACCTGACTGACCTGACTGACCTGACTGACCTGACTGACCTGGCTGACCTGGCTGACCTGGCCGACCTGGCCGACCTGGCCGACCTGGCCGACCTGACCGCCTGACCCACCTGACCGACCTGACCGACCTGACCGACCTGACTGACTGACCGACCTGACTGACTGACTGACTGACTGACTGACCTGACTGACCTGACTGACCTGACTGACTGACTGACTGACTGACTGACTGACTGACTGACTGACTGACTGACTGACTGACTGACTGACTGACTGACTGACTGACTGACTGACTGACTGACTGACTGACTGACTGACTGACTGACTGACTGACTGACTGACTGACTGACTGACTGACTGACTGACTGACTGACTGGACTGACTGACTGACTGACTGACTGACTGACTGACTGACTGACTGACTGACTGACTGACTGACTGACTGACTGACTGACTGACTGACTGACTGGACTGACTGACTGACTGACTGACTGACTGACTGACTGACTGACTGACTGACTGACTGACTGACTGACTGACTGACTGACTGACTGACTGACTGACTGACTGACTGACTGACTGACTGACTGACTGACTGACTGACTGACTGACTGACTGACTGACTGACTGACTGACTGACTGACTGACTGACTGACTGACTGACTGACTGACTGACTGGACTGACTGACTGACTGACTGACTGACTGACTGACTGACTGACTGACTGACTGACTGACTGACTGACTGACTGACTGACTGACTGACTGACTGACTGACTGACTGACTGACTGACTGACTGACTGACTGACTGACTGACTGACTGACTGACTGACTGACTGACTGACTGACTGACTGACTGACTGACTGACTGACTGACTGACTGACTGACTGACTGACTGACTGACTGACTGACTGACTGACTGACTGACTGACTGACTGACTGACTGACTGACTGACTGACTGACTGACTGACTGACTGACTGACTGACTGACTGACTGACTGACTGACTGACTGACTGACTGACTGACTGACTGACTGACTGACTGACTGACTGACTGACTGACTGACTGACTGACTGACTGACTGACTGACTGACTGACTGACTGACTGACTGACTGACTGACTGACTGACTGACTGACTGACTGACTGACTGACTGACTGACTGACTGACTGACTGACTGACTGACTGACTGACTGACTGACTGACTGACTGACTGACTGACTGACTGACTGACTGACTGACTGACTGACTGACTGACTGACTGACTGACTGACTGACTGACTGACTGACTGACTGACTGACTGACTGACTGACTGACTGACTGACTGACTGACTGACTGACTGACTGACTGACTGACTGACTGACTGACTGACTGACTGACTGACTGACTGACTGACTGACTGACTGACTGACTGACTGACTGACTGACTGACTGACTGACTGACTGACTGACTGACTGACTGACTGACTGACTGACTGACTGACTGACTGACTGACTGACTGACTGACTGACTGACTGACTGACTGACTGACTGACTGACTGACTGACTGACTGACTGACTGACTGACTGACTGACTGACTGACTGACTGACTGACTGACTGACTGACTGACTGACTGACTGACTGACTGACTGACTGACTGACTGACTGACTGACTGACTGACTGACTGACTGACTGACTGACTGACTGACTGACTGACTGACTGACTGACTGACTGACTGACTGACTGACTGACTGACTGACTGACTGACTGACTGACTGACTGACTGACTGACTGACCTGACCGACCTGGCGGACCTGACCGACCTGACCGACCTGACCGACCTGACCGACCTGACCGACCTGACCGACCTGACCGACCTGACCGACCTGACCGACCTGACTGACTGACAGACTGACCTGACTGACCTGACTGACCTGACTGACCTGACTGACCTGGCTGACCTGGCTGACCTGGCTGACCTGGCTGACCTGGCCGACCTGGCCGACCTGGCCGACCTGGCCGACCTGGCCGACCTGGCCGACCTGGCCGACCTGGCCGACCTGACCGACCTGACCGACCTGACCGACCTGACCGACCTGACCGACCTGACTGACCTGACTGACCTGGCTGACCTGGCTGACCTGGCCGACCTGGCCGACCTGGCCGACCTGGCCGACCTGGCCGACCTGGCCGACCTGACCGACCTGACCGAACTGACCGACCTGACCGACCTGACCGACCTGACTGACCTGACTGACTTGACTGACCTGGCTGACCTGGCTGACCTGGCTGACCTGGCGGACCTGGCTGACCTGGATGACTGACTGACTGACTGACTGACTGACTGACTGACTGACTGACTGACTGACTGACTGACTGACTGACTGACTGACTGACTGACTGACTGACTGACTGACTGACTGACTGACTGACTGACTGACTGACTGACTGACTGACTGACTGACTGACTGACTGACTGACTGACTGACTGACTGACTGACTGACTGACTGACTGACTGACTGACTGACTGACTGACTGACTGACTGACTGACTGACTGACTGACTGACTGACTGACTGACTGACTGACTGACTGACTGACTGACTGACTGACTGACTGACTGACTGACTGACTGACTGACTGACTGACTGACTGACTGACTGACTGACTGACTGACTGACTGACTGACTGACTGACTGACTGACTGACTGACTGACTGACTGACTGACTGACTGACTGACTGACTGACTGACTGACTGACTGACTGACTGACTGACTGACTGACTGACTGACTGACTGACTGACTGACTGACTGACTGACTGACTGACTGACTGACTGACTGACTGACTGACTGACTGACTGACTGACTGACTGACTGACTGACTGACTGACTGACTGACTGACTGACTGACTGACTGACTGACTGACTGACTGACTGACTGACTGACTGACTGACTGACTGACTGACTGACTGACTGACTGACCGACCGACCTGGCGGACCTGACCGACCTGACCGACCTCACCGACCTGACCGACCTGACCGACCTGACCGACCTGACCGACTGACTGACTGACTGACTGACTGACTGACTGACTGACTGACTGACTGACTGACTGACTGACTGACTGACTGACTGACTGACTGACTGACTGACTGACTGACTGACTGACTGACTGACTGACTGACTGACTGACTGACTGACTGACTGACTGACTGACCGACCGACCTGGCGGACCTGACCGACCTGACCGACCTCACCGACCTGACCGACCTGACCGACCTGACCGACCTGACCGACTGACTGACTGACTGACTGACTGACTGACTGACTGACTGACTGACTGACTGACTGACTGACTGACTGACTGACTGACTGACTGACTGACTGACTGACTGACTGACCTGACCGACTGACCGACTGACCGACCGACCGGCCGACCGGCCGACCGACCGACCGACCGACCGACGGACTGACAGATCGACTGACCGACTGACCGACCGACCGACCGACCGACGGACTGACTGACCGACTGACCGACTGACCGACTGACTGACTGACCGACCGACCGACCGACGGACTGCCTGACCGACTGACCGACCGACCGGCCGACCGACCGACCGACCGA
>NW_027488202.1:0-9094 GCF_050908995.1 Andrena cerasifolii | reverse complement strand
CGAACCAACGAACCAACGAACCAACGAACCAACGAACCAACGAACCAACGAACCAACGAACCAACGAACCAACGAACCAACGAACCAACGAACCAACGAACCAACGAACCAACGAACCAACGAACCAACGAACCAACGAACCAACGAACCAACGAACCAACGAACCAACGAACCAACGAACCAACGAACCAACGAACCAACGAACCAACGAACCAACGAACCAACGAACCAACGAACCAACGAACCAACGAAACAACGAACCAACGAACCAACGAACCAACGAACCAACGAAACAACGAAACAACGAACCAACGAACCAACGAACCAACGAACCAACGAAACAACGAAACAACGAAACAACGAACCAACGAACCAACGAACCAACGAACAAACGATCAAACGAACCAACGAACCAACGAACAAACGAACAAAAGAACACATGAACAAACGAACAAACGAACAAACGAACAAAGAGACAAAAGAACCAACGAAACAACGAACCAACGAACCAACGAACCAACGAACCAACGAACCAACGAACCAACGAACCAACGAACCAACGAACCAACGAACCAACGAACCAACGAACCAACGAACCAACGAACCAACGAACCAACGAACCAACGAACCAACGAACCAACGAACCAACGAACCAACGAACCAACGAACCAACGAACCAACGAACAAACGAACAAACGAACCAACGAACCAACGAACAAACGAACCAACGAACCAACGAACCAACGAACCAACGAACCAACGAACCAACGAACCAACGAACCAACGAAACAACGAACCAACGAACCAACGAACCAACGAACCAACGAACCAACGAACCAACGAACCAACGAACCAACGAACCAACGAACCAACGAACCTACGAACCAACGAAACAACGAAACAACGAAACAACGAAACAACGAACCAACGAACCAACGAACCAACGAATCAACGAACCAACGAACCAACGAACCAACCAACCAACGAACCAACGAACAAACGAACAAAAGAACACATGAACAAACGAACAAACGAACAAAGAGACAAAGAAACAAAAGAACCAACGAAACAACGAACCAACGAACCAACGAACCAACGAACCAACGAACCAACGAACCAACGAACCAACGAACCAACGAACCAACGAACCAACGAACCAACGAACCAACGAACCAACGAACCAACGAACCAACGAACCAACGAACAAACGAACAAACGAACCAACGAACCAACGAACAAACGAACCAACGAACCAACGAACCAACGAACCAACGAACCAACGAACAAACGAACCAACGAACCAACGAACCAACGAACCAACGAACCAACGAACCAACGAACCAACGAACAAACGAACAAACGAACAAACGAACAAACGAACAAACGAACAAACGAACAAACGAACAAACGAACAAACGAACAAACGAACAAACGAACAAGCGAACAAACGAACAAACGAACAAACGAACAAACGAACAAACGAACCAACGAACCAACGAACCAACGAACCAACGAACCAACGAACCAACGAACCAACGAACCAACGAACCAACGAACCATCGAACCAACGAAACAACGAACCAACGAACCAACGAACCAACGAACCAACGAATCAACGAACCAACGAACCAACGAACCAACGAACCTACGAAACAACGAAACAACGAAACAACGAAACAACGAACCAACGAACCAACGAACCAACGAACCAACGAACAAACGAACAAAAGAACAAATGAACAAACGAACAAACGAACAAAGAGACAAAGAAAAAAAAGAACCAACGAAGCAACGAAACAACGAAACAACGAAACAACGAAACAACGAAACATCGAAACAACGAAACAACGAAACAACGAAACAACGAAACAACGAAACAACGAAACAACGAAACAACGAAACAACGAAACAACGAAACAACGAAACAACGAAACAACGAAACAACGAAACAACGAAACAACGAAACAACGAAACAACGAAACAACGAAACAACGAAACAACGAAACAACGAAACAACGAAACAACGAAACAACGAAACAACGAAACAACGAAACAACGAAACAACGAAACAACGAAACAACGAAACAACGAAACAACGAAACAACGAAACAACGAAACAACGAAACAACGAAACAACGAAACAACGAACCAACGAACCAACGAACCAACGAACCAACGAACCAACGAACCAACGAACCAACGAACCAACGAACCAACGAACCAACGAACCAACGAACCAACGAACCAACGAACCAACGAACCAACGAACCAACGAACCAACGAACCAACGAACCAACGAACCAACGAACCAACGAACCAACGAACCAACGAACCAACGAACCAACGAACCAACGAACCAACGAACCAACGAACCAACGAACCAACGAACCAACGAACCAACGAAACAACGAAACAACGAAACAACGAACCAACGAACCAACGAACCAACGAACAAACGATCAAACGAACCAACGAACCAACGAACAAACGAACAAAAGAACACATGAACAAACGAACAAACGAACAAACGAACAAAGAGACAAAAGAACCAACGAAACAACGAACCAACGAACCAACGAACCAACGAACCAACGAACCAACGAACCAACGAACCAACGAACCAACGAACCAACGAACCAACGAACCAACGAACCAACGAACCAACGAACCAACGAACCAACGAACCAACGAACCAACGAACCAACGAACCAACGAACCAACGAACCAACGAACCAACGAACCAACGAACCAACGAACAAACGAACAAACGAACCAACGAACCAACGAACAAACGAACCAACGAACCAACGAACCAACGAACCAACGAACCAACGAACCAACGAACCAACGAAACAACGAACCAACGAACCAACGAACCAACGAACCAACGAACCAACGAACCAACGAACCAACGAACCAACGAACCAACGAACCAACGAACCTACGAACCAACGAAACAACGAAACAACGAAACAACGAAACAACGAACCAACGAACCAACGAACCAACGAACCAACGAACAAACGAACAAAAGAACAAAAGAACAAATGAACAAACGAACAAAGAGACAAAGAAAAAAAAGAACCAACGAAACAACGAAACAACGAAACAACGAAACAACGAAACAACGAAACAACGAAACAACGAAACAACGAAACAACGAAACAACGAAACAACGAAACAACGAAACAACGAAACAACGAAACAACGAAACAACGAAACAACGAAACAACGAAACAACGAAACAACGAAACAACGAAACAACGAAACAACGAAACAACGAAACAACGAAACAACGAAACAACGAAACAACGAAACAACGAAACAACGAAACAACGAAACAACGAAACAACGAAACAACGAAACAACGAAACAACGAAACAACGAAACAACGAAACAACGAAACAACGAAACAACGAAACAACGAAACAACGAAACAACGAAACAACGAAACAACGAAACAACGAAACAACGAAACAACGAAACAACGAAACAACGAAACAACGAAACAACGAAACAACGAAACAACGAAACAACGAAACAACGAAACAACGAAACAACGAAACAACGAAACAACGAAACAACGAAACAACGAAACAACGAAACAACGAAACAACGAAACAACGAAACAACGAAACAACGAAACCGAAACAACGAACAACGAAACAACGAAACAACGAAACAACGAAACAACGAAACAACGAAACAACGAAACAACGAACCAACGAACAAACGAACAAACGAACAAACGAACAAACGAACAAACGAACCAACGAACAAACGAACAAAGAGACAAAGAAAAAAAGAACCAACGAACAACGAAACAACGAACAACGAAACAACGAAACAACGAAACAACGAAACAACGAAACAACGATACAACGAAACAACGAAACAACGAAACAACGAAACAACGAAACAACGAAACAACGAAACAACGAAACAACGAAACAACGGAAACAACGAAACAACGAAACAACGAAACAACGAAACAACGAAACAACGAACAACGAAACAACGAAACAACGAAACAACGAAACAACGAAACAACGAAACAACGAAACAACGAAACAACGAAACAACGAAACAACGAAACAACGAAACAACGAAACAAACGAAACAACGAAACACGAAACAACGAAACAACGAAACAACGAAACAACGAAACAACGAAACAACGAAACAACGAAACAACGAAACAACGAAACAAACGAAACAACGAAACAACGAAAAACGAAACAACGAAACAACGAAACAACGAAACAACGAAACAACGAACAACGAAACAACGAAACAACGAAACAACGAAACAACGAAACACGAAACAACGAAACAACGAAACAACGAAACAACGAAACAACGAAACAACGAAACAACGAAACAACGAAACAACGAAACAACGAAACAACGAAACAACGAAACAACGAAACAACGAAACAACGAAACAACGAAACAACGAAACAACGAAACAACGAAACAACGAAACAACGAAACAACGAAACAACGAAACAACGAAACAACGAAACAACGAAACAACGAAACAACGAAACAAAGAAACAACGAAACAACGAAACAACGAAACAACGAAACAACGAAACAACGAAACAACGAAACAACGAAACAACGAAACAACGAAACAACGAAACAACGAAACAACGAAACAACGAAACAACGAAACAACGAAACAACGAACCAACGAACCAACGAACAAACGAACAAACGAACAAACGAACAAACGAACAAACGAACCAACGAACCAACGAACCAACGAACCAACGAACCAACGAACCAACGAACCAACGAACCAACGAACCAACGAACCAACGAACCAACGAACCAACGAACCAACGAACCAACGAAACAACGAAACAACGAACCAACGAACCTGCGAACCAACGATCCAACGAACCAACGAATCAACGAACCAACGAACCAACGAACCAACCAACCAACGAACCAACGAACCAACGAACAAACGATCAAACGAACCAACGAACAAACGAACAAAAGAACACATGAACAAACGAACAAACGAACAAAGAGACAAAGAAACAAAAGAACCAACGAAACAACGAACCAACGAACCAACGAACCAACGAACCAACGAACCAACGAACCAACGAACCAACGAACCAACGAACCAACGAACCAACGAACCAACGAACCAACGAACCAACGAACCAACGAACCAACGAACCAACGAACAAACGAACAAACGAACCAACGAACCAACGAACAAACGAACCAACGAACCAACGAACCAACGAACCAACGAACCAACGAACAAACGAACCAACGAACCAACGAACCAACGAACCAACGAACCAACGAACCAACGAACCAACGAACAAACGAACAAACGAACAAACGAACAAACGAACAAACGAACAAACGAACAAACGAACAAACGAACAAACGAACAAACGAACAAACGAACAAGCGAACAAACGAACAAACGAACAAACGAACAAACGAACAAACGAACCAACGAACCAACGAACCAACGAACCAACGAACCAACGAACCAACGAACCAACGAACCAACGAACCAACGAACCATCGAACCAACGAAACAACGAACCAACGAACCAACGAACCAACGAACCAACGAATCAACGAACCAACGAACCAACGAACCAACGAACCTACGAAACAACGAAACAACGAAACAACGAAACAACGAACCAACGAACCAACGAACCAACGAACCAACGAACAAACGAACAAAAGAACAAATGAACAAACGAACCAACGAACAAACGATCAAACGAACCAACGAACCAACGAACAAACGAACAAAAGAACACATGAACAAACGAACAAACGAACAAACGAACAAAGAGACAAAAGAACCAACGAAACAACGAACCAACGAACCAACGAACCAACGAACCAACGAACCAACGAACCAACGAACCAACGAACCAACGAACCAACGAACCAACGAACCAACGAACCAACGAACCAACGAACCAACGAACCAACGAACCAACGAACCAACGAACCAACGAACCAACGAACCAACGAACCAACGAACCAACGAACCAACGAACCAACGAACCAACGAACCAACGAACAAACGAACAAACGAACCAACGAACCAACGAACAAACGAACCAACGAACCAACGAACCAACGAACCAACGAACCAACGAACCAACGAAACAACGAACCAACGAACCAACGAACCAACGAACCAACGAACCAACGAACCAACGAACCAACGAACCAACGAACCAACGAACCAACGAACCTACGAACCAACGAAACAACGAAACAACGAAACAACGAAACAACGAACCAACGAACCAACGAACCAACGAACCAACGAACAAACGAACAAAAGAACAAAAGAACAAATGAACAAACGAACAAAGAGACAAAGAAAAAAAGAACCAACGAAACAACGAAACAACGAAACAACGAAACAACGAAACATCGAAACAACGAAACAACGAAACAACGAAACAACGATACAACGAACCAACGAACCAACGAACCAACGAAACAACGAACCAACGAAACAACGAAACAACGAAACAACGAAACAACGAAACAACGAAACAACGAAACAACGAAACAACGAAACAACGAAACAACGAAACAACGAAAAAACGAAACAACGAAACAACGAAACAACGAAACAACGAAACAACGAAACAACGAAACAACGAAACAACGAAACAACGAAACAACGAAACAACGAAACAACGAAACAACGAAACAACGAAACAACGAAACAACGAAACAACGAAACAACGAAACAACGAAACAACGAAACAACGAAACAACGAAACAACGAAACAACGAAACAACGAAACAACGAAACAACGAAACAACGAAACAACGAAACAACGAAACAACGAAACAACGAAACAACGAAACAACGAAACAACGAAACAACGAAACAACGAAACAACGAAACAACGAAACAACGAAACAACGAAACAACGAAACAACGAAACAACGAAACAACGAAACAACGAAACAACGAAACAACGAAACAACGAAACAACGAAACAACGAAACAACGAAACAACGAAACAACGAAACAACGAAACAACGAACCAACGAACAAACGAACAAACGAACAAACGAACAAACGAACAAACGAACAAACGAACCAACGAACAAACGAACAAAGAGACAAAGAAAAAAAAGAACCAACGAAACAACGAAACAACGAAACAACGAAACAACGAAACAACGAAACAACGAAACAACGAAACAACGATACAACGAAACAACGAAACAACGAAACAACGAAACAACGAAACAACGAAACAAGGAAACAACGAAACAACGAAACAACGAAACAACGAAACAACGAAACAACGAAACAACGAAACAACGAAACAACGAAACAACGAAACAACGAAACAACGAAACAACGAAACAACGAAACAACGAAACAACGAAACAACGAAACAACGAAACAACGAAACAACGAAACAACGAAACAACGAAACAACGAAACAACGAAACAACGAAACAACGAAACAACGAAACAACGAAACAACGAAACAACGAAACAACGAAACAACGAAACAACGAAACAACGAAACAACGAAACAACGAAACAACGAAACAACGAAACAACGAAACAACGAAACAACGAAACAACGAAACAACGAAACAACGAAACAACGAAACAACGAAACACGAAACAACGAAACAACGAAACAACGAAACAACGAAACAACGAAACAACGAAACAACGAAACAACGAAACAACGAAACAACGAAACAACGAAACAACGAAAACGAAACAACGAAACAACGAAACAACGAAACAACGAAACAACGAAACAACGAAACAACGAAACAACGAAACAACGAAACAACGAAACAACGAAACAACGAAACAACGAAACAACGAAACAACGAAACAACGAAACAACGAACAACGAAACAACGAAACAACGAAACAACGAAACAACGAAACAACGAAACAACGAAACAACGAAACAACGAAACAACGAAACAACGAAACAACGAAACAACGAAACAACGAAACAACGAACCAACGAACAAACGAACAAACGAACAAACGAACAAACGAACAAACGAACCAACGAACAAACGAACAAAGAGACAAAGAAAAAAAAGAACCAACGAAACAACGAAACAACGAAACAACGAAACAACGAAACAACGAAACAACGAAACAACGAAACAACGATACAACGAAACAACGAAACAACGAAACAACGAAACAACGAAACAACGAAACAACGAAACAACGAAACAACGAAACAACGAAACAACGAAACAACGAAACAACGAAACAACGAAACAACGAAACAACGAAACAACGAAACAACGAAACAACGAAACAACGAAACAACGAAACAACGAAACAACGAAACAACGAAACAACGAAACAACGAAACAACGAAACAACGAAACAACGAAACAACGAAACAACGAAACAACGAAACAACGAAACAACGAAACAACGAAACAACGAAACAACGAAACAACGAAACAACGAAACAACGAAACAACGAAACAACGAAACAACGAAACAACGAAACAACGAAACAACGAAACAACGAACCAACGAACAAACGAACAAACGAACAAACGAACAAACGAACAAACGAACCAACGAACCAACGAACCAACGAACCAACGAACCAACGAACCAACGAACCAACGAACCAACGAACCAACGAACCAACGAACCAACGAACCAACGAACCAACGAACCAACGAACCAACGAACCAACGAACCAACGAACCAACGAACCAACGAACCAACGAAACAACGAAACAACGAACCAACGAACCTGCGAACCAACGATCCAACGAACCAACGAATCAACGAACCAACGAACCAACGAACCAACCAACCAACGAACCAACGAACCAACGAACAAACGATCAAACGAACAACGAACAAACGAACAAAAGAACACATGAACAAACGAACAAACGAACAAAGAGACAAAGAAACAAAAGAACCAACGAAACAACGAACCAACGAACCAACGAACCAACGAACCAACGAACCAACGAACCAACGAACCAACGAACCAACGAACCAACGAACCAACGAACCAACGAACCAACGAACCAACGAACCAACGAC
>NW_027488201.1:0-9100 GCF_050908995.1 Andrena cerasifolii | reverse complement strand
GTTACTTTGTGCCATCTCTTTCAACGGCATGATCTCCTGTTAAAAAGCGCAATTTTGTGCATTCTGAAAATATTCGCAGGTTTTGGCCAATATATCAGGAGAACATGAAGTGGAATGAGGTATACTAAATTTCAGTTTCAAAGGCATCGCCGTAAAGTTGCTAATAAGAAGCGCAGGCCTTTCAAGAGGTGTTCGAAAATTCTGCGTCTCTTCGTTAAACAGTCACTGTCTCGAAACATCTGCGCCACTTCTCGCTCTTTGATTTGCTCTCCGGAGACGTTACTTTGTGCCATCTCTTTCGACGGCATGTTCTCCTGTTACAAAGCCTAATGTTGTGCATTCTGAAAATTTTCGCCAGATTTTGGCCAATGTATCATGAGAACATGAAGTGGAAAGAGGTACACTAAATTTCAGCTTCAAAGGCATCGCTTTAAAGTTGCTAATATGAGGCGCATTCCTTTGAAGAGGCGTTCGAAAAATCTGCGTCTCTTCGTTAAACAGTCACTGTCTCGAAACTTCTGCCCCACTTCTCGCTCACTGATTTGCTCTCCGGAGACGTTACTTTGTGCCATCCCTTTCGACGGCATGTTCTCCTGTTACAAAGCGCAATTTTGTGCGTTCTGAAAATTTTCGCCAGATTTTGGACAACATATCATGAGAACATGGAGTGGAAAGAGGTATACTAAATTTCAGCTTCAAATGCATCACCTTAAAGTTGCCAATAAGAGGCGCATTCCTTTCAAGAGGCGTTCGAAAATTCTGCGTCTCTTCGTTAAGCAGTCACTGTCTCGAAACTTCTGCCCCACTTCTCGCGCACTGATTTGCTCTCCGGAGACGTTACTTTGTGCCATCCCTTTCGACGGCATGTTCTCCTGTTACAAATCGCAATTTTGTGCGTTCTGAAAATTTTCGCCTGATTTTGGCCAATATATCAAGAGAACATGAAGTGGAAAGAGGTACACTAAATTTCAGCTTCAAAGGCATCGCTTTAAAGTTGCTAATATGAGGCGCATTCCTTTCAAGAGGCGTTCGAAAAATCTGCGTCTCTTCGTTAAACAGTCACTGTCTCGAAACTTCTGCCCCACTTCTCGCGCACTGGTTTGCTCTCCGGAGACGTTACTTTGTGCCATCTCTTTCGACGGCATGTTCTCCTGTTACAAAGCCTAATGTTGTGCATTCTGAAAATTTTCGCCAGATTTTGGCCAATGTATCATGAGAACATGAAGTGGAAAGAGGTACACTAAATTTCAGCTTCAAAGGCATCGCTTTAAAGTTGCTAATATGAGGCGCATTCCTTTCAAGAGGCGTTCGAAAAATCTGCGTCTCTTCGTTAAACAGTCACTGTCTCGAAACTTCTGCCCCACTTCTCGCTCACTGATTTGCTCTCCGGAGACGTTACTTTGTGCCATCCCTTTCGACGGCATGTTCTCCTGTTACAAAGCGCAATTTTGTGCGTTCTGAAAATTTTCGCCAGATTTTGGACAACATATCATGAGAACATGGAGTGGAAAGAGGTATACTAAATTTCAGCTTCAAATGCATCACCTTAAAGTTGCCAATAAGAGGCGCATTCCTTTCAAGAGGCGTTCGAAAATTCTGCGTCTCTTCGTTAAGCAGTCACTGTCTCGAAACTTCTGCCCCACTTCTCGCTCACTGATTTGCTCTCCGGAGACGTTACTTTGTGCCATCCCTTTCGACGGCATGTTCTCCTGTTACACAGCGCAATTTTGTGCGTTCCGAAAATTTTCGCCAGATTTTGGCCAATGTATCAGGAGAACATGAAGTGGAAAAAGGTACACTAAATTTCAGCTTCAAACGCATCGCCTTAAAGTTGGAAATAAGAGGCGGAGGCCTTTCAACAGGCGTTCGAAAATTCTGCGTCTCTTCGTTAAGCAGTCACTGTCTCGAAACTTCTGCCCCACTTCTCGCGCACTGATTTGCTCTCCGGAGACGTTACTTTGTGCCATCCCTTTCGACGGCATGTTCTCCTGTTACAAAGCGCAATTTTGTGCGTTCTGAAAATTTTCCCAGATTTTGGCCAATATATCAAGAGAACATGAAGTGGAAAGAGGTACACTAAATTTCAGCTTCAAAGGCATCGCTTTAAAGTTGCTAATATGAGGCGCATTCCTTTCAAGAGGCGTTCGAAAAATCTGCGTCTCTTCGTTAAACAGTCACTGTCTCGAAACTTCTGCCCCACTTCTCGCTCACTGATTTGCTCTCCGGAGACGTTACTTTGTGCCATCTCTTTCAACGGCATGATCTCCTGTTAAAAAGCGCAATTTTGTGCATTCTGAAAATATTCGCAGGTTTTGGCCAATATATCAGGAGAACATGAAGTGGAATGAGGTATACTAAATTTCAGCTTCAAACGCATCGCCTTAAAGTTGGAAATAAGAGGCGGAGGCCTTTCAAGGGGCGTTCGAAAATTATGCGTCTCTTCGTTAAACAGTCACTGTCTCGAAACTTCTGCCCCACTTCTCGCGCACTGATTTGCTCTCCGGAGACGTTACTTTGTGCCATCCCTTTCGACGGCATGTTCTCCTGTTACAAAGCGCAATTTTGTGCGTTCCGAAAATTTTCGCCAGATTTTGGCCAATGTATCAGGAGAACATGAAGTGGAAAAAGGTACACTAAATTTCAGCTTCAAACGCATCGCCTTAAAGTTGGAAATAAGAGGCGGAGGCCTTTCAAGAGGCGTTCGAAAATTCTGCGTCTCTTCGTTAAACAGTCACTGTCTCGAAACATCTGCGCCACTCCTCCCTCTTTGATTTGCTCTATGGAGACTTTACTTTGTGCCATCTCTTTCAACGGCATGATCTCCTGTTAAAAAGCGCAATTTTGTGAATTCTGAAAATATTCGCAAGTTTTGGCCAATATATCAGGAGAACATGAAGTGGAATGAGGTATACTAAATTTCAGATTCAAAGGCATCGCCTTAAAGTTGCTAATAAGAGGCATAGGCCTTTCAAGAGGCGTTCCAAAATTCTGCGTCTCTTCGTTAAACAGTCACTGTCTCGAAACATCTGCGCCACTCCTCGCTCTTTGATTTGCTCTATGGAGACGTTACTTTGTGCCATCTCTTTCAACGGCATGATCTCCTGTTAAAAAGCGCAATTTTGTGCATTCTGAAAATATTCGCAGGTTTTGGCCAATATATCAGGAGAACATGAAGTGGAATGAGGTATACTAAATTTCAGTTTCAAAGGCATCGCCGTAAAGTTGCTAATAAGAAGCGCAGGCCTTTCAAGAGGTGTTCGAATATTCTGCGTCTCTTCGTTAAACAGTCACTGTCTCGAAACATCTGCGCCACTTCTCGCTCTTTGATTTGCTCTCCGGAGACGTTACTTTGTGCCATCTCTTTCGACGGCATGTTCTCCTGTTACAAAGCCTAATGTTGTGCATTCTGAAAATTTTCGCCAGATTTTGGCCAATGTATCATGAGAACATGAAGTGGAAAGAGGTACACTAAATTTCAGCTTCAAAGGCATCGCTTTAAAGTTGCTAATATGAGGCGCATTCCTTTCAAGAGGCGTTCGAAAAATCTGCGTCTCTTCGTTAAACAGTCACTGTCTCGAAACTTCTGCCCCACTTCTCGCGCACTGATTTGCTCTCCGGAGACGTTACTTTGTGCCATCCCTTTCGACGGCATGTTCTCCTGTTACAAAGCGCAATTTTGTGCGTTCTGAAAATTTTCCCAGATTTTGGCCAATATATCAAGAGAACATGAAGTGGAAAGAGGTACACTAAATTTCAGCTTCAAAGGCATCGCTTTAAAGTTGCTAATATGAGGCGCATTCCTTTCAAGAGGCGTTCGAAAAATCTGCGTCTCTTCGTTAAACAGTCACTGTCTCGAAACTTCTGCCCCACTTCTCGCTCACTGATTTGCTCTCCGGAGACGTTACTTTGTGCCATCTCTTTCAACGGCATGATCTCCTGTTAAAAAGCGCAATTTTGTGCATTCTGAAAATATTCGCAGGTTTTGGCCAATATATCAGGAGAACATGAAGTGGAATGAGGTATACTAAATTTCAGCTTCAAACGCATCGCCTTAAAGTTGGAAATAAGAGGCGGAGGCCTTTCAAGGGGCGTTCGAAAATTATGCGTCTCTTCGTTAAACAGTCACTGTCTCGAAACTTCTGCCCCACTTCTCGCGCACTGATTTGCTCTCCGGAGACGTTACTTTGTGCCATCCCTTTCGACGGCATGTTCTCCTGTTACAAAGCGCAATTTTGTGCGTTCCGAAAATTTTCGCCAGATTTTGGCCAATGTATCAGGAGAACATGAAGTGGAAAAAGGTACACTAAATTTCAGCTTCAAACGCATCGCCTTAAAGTTGGAAATAAGAGGCGGAGGCCTTTCAAGAGGCGTTCGAAAATTCTGCGTCTCTTCGTTAAACAGTCACTGTCTCGAAACATCTGCGCCACTCCTCCCTCTTTGATTTGCTCTATGGAGACTTTACTTTGTGCCATCTCTTTCAACGGCATGATCTCCTGTTAAAAAGCGCAATTTTGTGAATTCTGAAAATATTCGCAAGTTTTGGCCAATATATCAGGAGAACATGAAGTGGAATGAGGTATACTAAATTTCAGATTCAAAGGCATCGCCTTAAAGTTGCTAATAAGAGGCATAGGCCTTTCAAGAGGCGTTCCAAAATTCTGCGTCTCTTCGTTAAACAGTCACTGTCTCGAAACATCTGCGCCACTCCTCGCTCTTTGATTTGCTCTATGGAGACGTTACTTTGTGCCATCTCTTTCAACGGCATGATCTCCTGTTAAAAAGCGCAATTTTGTGCATTCTGAAAATATTCGCAGGTTTTGGCCAATATATCAGGAGAACATGAAGTGGAATGAGGTATACTAAATTTCAGTTTCAAAGGCATCGCCGTAAAGTTGCTAATAAGAAGCGCAGGCCTTTCAAGAGGTGTTCGAAAATTCTGCGTCTCTTCGTTAAACAGTCACTGTCTCGAAACATCTGCGCCACTTCTCGCTCTTTGATTTGCTCTCCGGAGACGTTACTTTGTGCCATCTCTTTCGACGGCATGTTCTCCTGTTACAAAGCCTAATGTTGTGCATTCTGAAAATTTTCGCCAGATTTTGGCCAATGTATCATGAGAACATGAAGTGGAAAGAGGTACACTAAATTTCAGCTTCAAAGGCATCGCTTTAAAGTTGCTAATATGAGGCGCATTCCTTTGAAGAGGCGTTCGAAAAATCTGCGTCTCTTCGTTAAACAGTCACTGTCTCGAAACTTCTGCCCCACTTCTCGCTCACTGATTTGCTCTCCGGAGACGTTACTTTGTGCCATCCCTTTCGACGGCATGTTCTCCTGTTACAAAGCGCAATTTTGTGCGTTCTGAAAATTTTCGCCAGATTTTGGACAACATATCATGAGAACATGGAGTGGAAAGAGGTATACTAAATTTCAGCTTCAAATGCATCACCTTAAAGTTGCCAATAAGAGGCGCATTCCTTTCAAGAGGCGTTCGAAAATTCTGCGTCTCTTCGTTAAGCAGTCACTGTCTCGAAACTTCTGCCCCACTTCTCGCGCACTGATTTGCTCTCCGGAGACGTTACTTTGTGCCATCCCTTTCGACGGCATGTTCTCCTGTTACAAATCGCAATTTTGTGCGTTCTGAAAATTTTCGCCTGATTTTGGCCAATATATCAAGAGAACATGAAGTGGAAAGAGGTACACTAAATTTCAGCTTCAAAGGCATCGCTTTAAAGTTGCTAATATGAGGCGCATTCCTTTCAAGAGGCGTTCGAAAAATCTGCGTCTCTTCGTTAAACAGTCACTGTCTCGAAACTTCTGCCCCACTTCTCGCGCACTGGTTTGCTCTCCGGAGACGTTACTTTGTGCCATCTCTTTCGACGGCATGTTCTCCTGTTACAAAGCCTAATGTTGTGCATTCTGAAAATTTTCGCCAGATTTTGGCCAATGTATCATGAGAACATGAAGTGGAAAGAGGTACACTAAATTTCAGCTTCAAAGGCATCGCTTTAAAGTTGCTAATATGAGGCGCATTCCTTTCAAGAGGCGTTCGAAAAATCTGCGTCTCTTCGTTAAACAGTCACTGTCTCGAAACTTCTGCCCCACTTCTCGCTCACTGATTTGCTCTCCGGAGACGTTACTTTGTGCCATCCCTTTCGACGGCATGTTCTCCTGTTACAAAGCGCAATTTTGTGCGTTCTGAAAATTTTCGCCAGATTTTGGACAACATATCATGAGAACATGGAGTGGAAAGAGGTATACTAAATTTCAGCTTCAAATGCATCACCTTAAAGTTGCCAATAAGAGGCGCATTCCTTTCAAGAGGCGTTCGAAAATTCTGCGTCTCTTCGTTAAGCAGTCACTGTCTCGAAACTTCTGCCCCACTTCTCGCTCACTGATTTGCTCTCCGGAGACGTTACTTTGTGCCATCCCTTTCGACGGCATGTTCTCCTGTTACACAGCGCAATTTTGTGCGTTCCGAAAATTTTCGCCAGATTTTGGCCAATGTATCAGGAGAACATGAAGTGGAAAAAGGTACACTAAATTTCAGCTTCAAACGCATCGCCTTAAAGTTGGAAATAAGAGGCGGAGGCCTTTCAACAGGCGTTCGAAAATTCTGCGTCTCTTCGTTAAACAGTCACTGTCTCGAAACATCTGCGCCACTTCTCGCGCACTGGTTTGCTCTCCGGAGACGTTACTTTGTGCCATCTCTTTCAATGGCATGTTCTCCTGTTACAAAGCGCAATTTTGTGCGTTCTGAAAATTTTCGCCAGATTTTGGCCAATATATCATGAGAACATGAAGCGGAAAGAGGTATACTAAATTTCAGCTTCAAACGCATCGCCTTAAAGTTGGAAATAAGAGGCGGAGGCCTTTCAACAGGCGTTCGAAAATTCTGCGTCTCTTCGTTAAACAGTCACTGTCTCGAAACATCTGCGCCACTCCTCGCTCTTCGATTTGCTCTCCGGTGACGTTACTTTGTGCCATCTCTTTCAATGGCATGTTCTCCTGTTACAAAGCGCAATTTTGTGCGTTCTGAAAATTTTCGCCAGATTTTGGCCAATATATCATGAGAACATGAAGTGGAAAGAGGTATACTAAATTTCAGCTTCAAATGCATCATCTTAAAGTTGCCAATAAGAGGCGCAGGCCTTTCAAGAGGGGTTCGAAAATTCTGCGTCTCTTCGTTATACAGTCACTGTCTCGAAACACATGCGCCACTTCTCGCTCATTGATTTGCTCTCCGGAGACGTTACTTTGTGCCATCTCTTTCAACGGCATGATCTGTTAAAAAGCGCAATTTTAAGCATTCTGAAAATATTCGCAGGTTTTGGCCAATATATCAGGAGAACATGAAGTGGAAAGAGGTATACTAAATTTCAGCTTCAAACGCATCGCCTTAAAGTTGGAAATAAGAGGCGGAGGCCTTTCAAGAGGCGTTCGAAAATTCTGCGTCTCTTCGTTAAACAGTCACTGTCTCGAAACATCTGCGCCACTCCTCCCTCTTTGATTTGCTCTATGGAGACTTTACTTTGTGCCATCTCTTTCAACGGCATGATCTCCTGTTAAAAAGCGCAATTTTGTGAATTCTGAAAATATTCGCAAGTTTTGGCCAATATATCAGGAGAACATGAAGTGGAATGAGGTATACTAAATTTCAGATTCAAAGGCATCGCCTTAAAGTTGCTAATAAGAGGCATAGGCCTTTCAAGAGGCGTTCCAAAATTCTGCGTCTCTTCGTTAAACAGTCACTGTCTCGAAACATCTGCGCCACTCCTCGCTCTTTGATTTGCTCTATGGAGACGTTACTTTGTGCCATCTCTTTCAACGGCATGATCTCCTGTTAAAAAGCGCAATTTTGTGCATTCTGAAAATATTCGCAGGTTTTGGCCAATATATCAGGAGAACATGAAGTGGAATGAGGTATACTAAATTTCAGTTTCAAAGGCATCGCCGTAAAGTTGCTAATAAGAAGCGCAGGCCTTTCAAGAGGTGTTCGAAAATTCTGCGTCTCTTCGTTAAACAGTCACTGTCTCGAAACATCTGCGCCACTTCTCGCTCTTTGATTTGCTCTCCGGAGACGTTACTTTGTGCCATCTCTTTCGACGGCATGTTCTCCTGTTACAAAGCCTAATGTTGTGCATTCTGAAAATTTTCGCCAGATTTTGGCCAATGTATCATGAGAACATGAAGTGGAAAGAGGTACACTAAATTTCAGCTTCAAAGGCATCGCTTTAAAGTTGCTAATATGAGGCGCATTCCTTTGAAGAGGCGTTCGAAAAATCTGCGTCTCTTCGTTAAACAGTCACTGTCTCGAAACTTCTGCCCCACTTCTCGCTCACTGATTTGCTCTCCGGAGACGTTACTTTGTGCCATCCCTTTCGACGGCATGTTCTCCTGTTACAAAGCGCAATTTTGTGCGTTCTGAAAATTTTCGCCAGATTTTGGACAACATATCATGAGAACATGGAGTGGAAAGAGGTATACTAAATTTCAGCTTCAAATGCATCACCTTAAAGTTGCCAATAAGAGGCGCATTCCTTTCAAGAGGCGTTCGAAAATTCTGCGTCTCTTCGTTAAGCAGTCACTGTCTCGAAACTTCTGCCCCACTTCTCGCGCACTGATTTGCTCTCCGGAGACGTTACTTTGTGCCATCCCTTTCGACGGCATGTTCTCCTGTTACAAATCGCAATTTTGTGCGTTCTGAAAATTTTCGCCTGATTTTGGCCAATATATCAAGAGAACATGAAGTGGAAAGAGGTACACTAAATTTCAGCTTCAAAGGCATCGCTTTAAAGTTGCTAATATGAGGCGCATTCCTTTCAAGAGGCGTTCGAAAAATCTGCGTCTCTTCGTTAAACAGTCACTGTCTCGAAACTTCTGCCCCACTTCTCGCGCACTGGTTTGCTCTCCGGAGACGTTACTTTGTGCCATCTCTTTCGACGGCATGTTCTCCTGTTACAAAGCCTAATGTTGTGCATTCTGAAAATTTTCGCCAGATTTTGGCCAATGTATCATGAGAACATGAAGTGGAAAGAGGTACACTAAATTTCAGCTTCAAAGGCATCGCTTTAAAGTTGCTAATATGAGGCGCATTCCTTTCAAG
>NW_027488200.1:0-9105 GCF_050908995.1 Andrena cerasifolii | reverse complement strand
TTTGAAATAAAAAAATTATAATTTTTAAAAAAATTAAAAAAAAATTTTTAAATTTTAAAATAATTTTAAAAAAATTAAAAAAATTTGTTAAAAAAATTTGTTTAAAAAATTAAAAAAAAAGTTTTAAGAAAATTTTAAAAATTAAAAAACATTTTTGAAATATAAAAATAATACTTTTAAAAAAAATTTTAAAAAAATTTAGAAAAATTTTTAAAAATTAAAAAAAATAAAAAAATTTAAAAATTAAAAAAAAATTAAAAATTAAAAAAAAAATTAAAAATTTAAAAAAAAAATTTAAAAATTAAAAAAAAAATTTAAAAATTTTTTAAAATTAAAAAAAATTATAAGAAAATTTAAAAAAAAATTAAAAAATTGAAAAAATTAAAAAAATTAAAAAATTAAAATAAAAGGAAAAAAATTAAAAAACATTTTTTGAAATAAAAAAATTATAATTTTTAAAAAAATTAAAAAAAATTTTAAAAATTTTAAAAAAATTTTAAAAATTAAAAAAAGAATTTAAAAATTAAAAAAAAAATTTAAAAATTAAAAAAAAATAAAAAAAAAAATTTTTAATTTTAAAAAAATAAAAAAAAAAATTTTAAATTTTAAAAAAATTTTAAAAATTGAAAAAAAATATAAGAAAATTGAAAAAAAATTTAAAATTAAAAAAATTAAAAAATTAAAAATATAAATAATTTAAAAAAATTTCAAAAATTTGAAAATTAAAAAATTAAAAAAATCGAAAAGAATAGAAAATATTAAAAAATAAATAATTTTTTAATTTTGTTAAAAAATTAAAACAAATTTTAAAAAAAATTTTAATTTTTTAAAAAATTTAAATAAAAATAAAGCACAGAAATTTTTTAAAAAATTTAAAAAAATTTTAAAAAGTTAAAAAAAAATTTAAAAAATTTTTAAAATTAAAAAAAATTATAAGAAAATTTAAAAAAAAAATTAAAAAATTGAAAAAATTAAAAAAATTAAAAAAATTAAAATAAAAGGAAAAAAATTAAAAAACATTTTTTGAAATAAAAAAATTATAATTTTTAAAAAAATTAAAAAAAATTTTTAAAATTTTAAAAAAATTTTAAAAAAATTAAAAAATTTTAAAAAAATTAAAAAAATTTGTTTAAAAAATTAAAAAAAAAGTTTTAAGAAAAATTTAAAAATTAAAAAACATTTTTGAAATAAAAAAATAATACTTTTAAAAAAATTTAAAAAAAAATTTAGAAAAATTTTTAAAAATTAAAAAAAATAAAAAAATTTAAAAATTAAAAAAAAATTAAAAATTAAAAAAAATTTAAAAATTTAAAAAAAAAATTTAAAAATTAAAAAAAAAATTTTAAAAAAATTTTAAAAAATTTAAAATTTTTTTTAAAAATTAAAAAAAATATATAAGAAAATTTAAAAAAAAATTTAAAAATTAAAAAAATTAAAAAAATTAAAAAAAAATAAAAATATAAATAATTTTAAAAAAAAATTTAAAAAAATTAGAAAATTAAAAAAATCAAAAAGAATAGAAAAAATTAAAAAATAAATAATTTTTTTAATTTTGTTAAAAATTGAAACAAATTAAAAAAAAATTTTTTAATTTTTTAAAACATTTAAATAAAAATAAAGCAAAGAAATTTTTTAAAAAATTTTTAAAAATTTTAAAAAATTAAAAAAAAAATTTAAAAAAAATTTTAAAATTAAAAAAAAATTTTAAAAAAATTTTAAAATTAAAAAAAATTATAAGAAAATTTAAAAAAAAATTGAAAAAATTGAAAAAATTAAAAAAATTAAAAAAATTAAAATAAAAGGAAAAAAATTAAAAAACATTTTTTGAAATAAAAAAATTATAATTTTTAAAAAAATTAAAAAAAAATTTAAAAATTTAAAAAAAAAAATTTAAAAATTAAAAAAGAATTTAAAAATTAAAAAAAAAATTTAAAATTAAAAAAAAAATAAAAAAAAAAATTTTAAATTTTAAAATTTTTTTAAAAATTGAAAAAAAAATATAAGAAAATTAAAAAAAAAATTAAAATTAAAAAAATTAAAAAAATTAAAAATATAAATAATTTAAAAAAAATTAAAAAAAATTTGAAAATTAAAAAAATTAAAAAAAAATCAAAAAGAATAGAAAAAAATTAAAAAATAAATAATTTTTTTAATTTTGTTAAAAAATTAAAACAAATTTTAAAAAAAAAATTTTAATTTTTTAAAAAATTTAAATAAAAATAAAGCACAGAAATTTTTTAAAAAATTTAAAAAAATTTAAAAAAATTTAAAGAAAAATTTAAAAAATTTTTAAAATTAAAAAAAATTATAAGAAAATTTAAAAAAAAAATTAAAAAATTGAAAAAATTAAAAAAATTAAAAAAATTGAAATAAAAGGAAAAAAATTAAAAAACATTTTTTGAAATAAAAAAATTATAATTTTAAAAAAAATTAAAAAAAATTTTTTAAATTTTAAAATAATTTTAAAAAAATTAAAAAAATTTGTTTAAAAAATTAAAAAAAAAGTTTTAAGAAAATTTTAAAAATTAAAAAACATTTTTGAAATATAAAAATAATACTTTTAAAAAAATTTTTAAAAAAATTTAGAAAAAATTTTAAAAATTAAAAAAAAATTTAAAAATTAAAAAAAAAATTTAAAAAATTTTTAAAATTAAAAAAAATTATAAGAAAATTTAAAAAAAAATTAAAAAATTGAAAAAATTAAAAAAATTAAAAAAATTAAAATAAAAGGAAAAAAATTAAAAAACATTTTTTGAAATAAAAAATTATAATTTTTAAAAAAATTAAAAAAAATTTTAAAAATTTTAAAAAAATTTTAAAAATTAAAAAAAGAATTTAAAAATTAAAAAAAAAAATTAAAAATTAAAAAAAAATAGAAAAAAAAATTTTTAAGTTTTAAAAAATTTTTAAAAATTGAAAAAAAATATAAGAAAATTTAAAAAAAAATTTAAAATTAAAAAAATTAAAAAAATTAAAAATATAAATAATTTAAAAAAAATTTTAAAAAATTTGAAAATTAAAAAAATTAAAAAAATCGAAAAGAATAGAAAATATTAAAAAATAAATAATTTTTTTAATTTTGTTAAAAAATTAAAACAAATTTTAAAAAAAAATTTTAATTTTTTAAAAAATTTAAATAAAAATAAAGCACAGAAATTTTTTAAAAAATTTAAAAAAATTTTAAAAATTAAAAAAAAAAATTTTTTAATTTTTTAAAACATTTAAATAAAAATAAAGCAAAGAAATTTTTTAAAAAATTTTTAAAAATTTTAAAAAATTAAAAAAAAAATTTAAAAAAAATTTTAAAATTAAAAAAAAAATTTTAAAAAAATTTTAAAATTAAAAAAAATTATAAGAAAATTTAAAAAAAAATTGAAAAAATTGAAAAAATTAAAAAAATTAAAAAAATTAAAATAAAAGGAAAAAGATTAAAAAACATTTTTTTAAATAAAAAAATTATAATTTCAAAAAAAATTTAAAAAAATTTTAAAAATTTAAAAAAAAAAATTTAAAAATTAAAAAAGAATTTAAAAATTAAAAAAGAAATTTAAAATTAAAAAAAAAATAAAAAAAAAATTTTAAATTTTAAAATTTTTTTAAAAATTGAAAAAAAAAATATAAGAAAATTTAAAAAAAATTAAAATTAAAAAAATTAAAAAAATTAAAAATATAAATAATTTAAAAAAAATTAAAAAAAATTTGAAAATTAAAAAAATTAAAAAAAATCAAAAAGAATAGAAAAAAATTAAAAAATAAATAATTTTTTTAATTTTGTTAAAAAATTAAAACAAATTTTAAAAAAAAATTTTAATTTTTTAAAAAATTTAAATAAAAATAAAGCACAGAAATTTTTAAAAAAATTTAAAAAAATTTTAAAAAATTAAAAAAAAAATTTTAAAAATTTTTAAAATTAAAAAAAATTATAAGAAAATTTAAAAAAAAAATTAAAAAATTGAAAAAATTAAAAAAATTAAAAAATTTGAAATAAAAGGAAAAAAATTAAAAAACATTTTTTGAAATAAAAAAATTATAATTTCAAAAAAAATTTAAAAAAATTTTTTAAATTTTAAAATAATTTTAAAAAAATTAAAAAAATTTGTTTAAAAAATTAAAAAAAAAGTTTTAAGAAAATTTTAAAAATTAAAAAACATTTTTGAAATATAAAAATAATACTTTTAAAAAAATTTTTAAAAAAATTTAGAAAAAATTTTAAAAATTAAAAAAAAATTTAAAAATTAAAAAAAAAATTTAAAAAATTTTTAAAATTAAAAAAAATTATAAGAAAATTTAAAAAAAAATTAAAAAATTGAAAAAATTAAAAAAATTAAAAAAATTAAAATAAAAGGAAAAAAATTAAAAAACATTTTTTGAAATAAAAAATTATAATTTTTAAAAAAATTAAAAAAAAATTTTAAAATTTTAAAAAAATTTTAAAAAAATTAAAAAAATTTTAAAAAAATTAAAAAAATTTGTTTAAAAAATTAAAAAAAAAGTTTTAAGAAAATTTTAAAAATTGAAAAACATTTTTGAAATAAAAAAATAATACTTTTAAAAAAATTAAAAAAAAAATTAGAAAAATTTTTAAAAATTAAAAAAAATAAAAAAATTTAAAAATTAAAAAAAAATAAAAATATAAATAATTTTTAAAAAAAATTAAAAAATTAGAAAATTAAAAAAATCAAAAAGAATAGAAAAAAATTAAAAAATAAATAATTTTTTTAATTTTGTTAAAAATTGAAACAAATTTTAAAAAAAAAATTTAAAATTTTTTTAGAAAATTTAAATATTAATAAAGCAAAGAAAATTTTTAAAAAAAATTTAAAAATTTTAAAAATTTTAAAAAAAATTTTAAAAAAAATTTTAAAAAAATTTAAAAAAATTTTTAAAATTAAAAAAAAAATTATAAGAAAATTTAAAAAAAATTAAAAATTTGAAAAAATTAAAAAAAAATTAAAGAACATTTTTGAAATAAAAAAATAATAATTTTAAAAAATTTTTAAAAAATTTTAGAAAAAATTTCAAAAATTAAAAAAAAATAAAAAAAATTTAAAAATTAAAAAAAAAATAAAGAAAATTAAAAAAAAAATTAAAAATTAAAAAAAAATTTAAAATTAAAAAAAAATTTTAAAGTTAAAAAATTTAAAAATTAAAAAAAAATTAAATTAAAAAAATTAAAAGAATATAAATAATTTTAAAAAAAATTTAAAAATTAAAAAAAAAATAAAATAAAAATTTAAAAAAAATTTTTTAAAAAAAATTTTAAAAAATTTGAAAAATTAAAAAAAATTTTTAAAAAATTTGAAAAATTAAAAAAAATTATAAGAAAATTTTTAAAAAAATTTAAAAATTTGAAAAAATTAAAAAAATTAAAAAACATTTTTGAAATAAAAAAATAATAATTTTAAAAGAATTTAAAAAAATTTTAGAAAAATTTTCAAAAATTAAAAAAAAATAAAAAACAAATTTAAAAAAAATTTAAAAATTAAAAAAATTATAAGAAAATTTAAAAAAAATTTAAACAATTAAAAAAATTAAAAAATTAAAATAAAAGAAAAAAAATTAAAAAAAATTAAAAAACATTTTTTGAAATAAAAAATTATAATTTTTAAAAAAATTTAAAAAAATTTTAAAAAATTAAAAAAAAAATTTAAAAAAAATTTTAAAATTAAAAAAACTTGTTTAAAAAATTATAAAAAAGTTTTAAGGAAATTTTAAAAATTAAAAAACATTTTTGAAATAAAAAAATAATACTTTTAAAAAAATTTTAAAAAAAATTTAGAAAAATTTTTAAAAATTAAAAAAAATTTAAAAATTAAAAAAAAAATTAAAAATTAAAAAAAAATTTAAAAATTAAAAAAAAAATTTAAAAATTAAAAAAAAAATTTAAAAAAAATTTTAAAAAATTTAAAATTTTTTTTAAAAATTAAAAAAAATATATAAGAAAATTTAAAAAAAATTTAAAAATTAAAAAAATTAAAAAAATTAAAAAAAATTAGAAAATTAAAAAAATCAAAAAGAATAGAAAAAAATTAAAAAATAAATAATTTTTTTAATTTTGTTAAAAATTGAAACAAATTTAAAAAAAAAAATAAAATTTTTTTAAAAAATTTAAATAATAATAAAGCAAGGAAAATTTTAAAAAAATTTTAAAATTTTTTTAAAAATTTAAAAAAAAAATTTAAAAATTAAAAAAATTATAAGAAAATTTAAAAAAAATTTAAAAATTAAAAAAAAAATTTAACAATTAAAAAAATTTTTTTTTACAAATTTAAAAAAAAATTTTAAAAAAAATTTAAAAAAATTTTTTAATAAATTTTAAAAATTAAAAAAAAATATAAGAAAATTTAAAAAAAAATTGAAAAATTTGAAAAAATTTAAAAAAATTAAAAAACATTTTTGAAATAAAAAAATAATAATTTTAAAAAAATTTTAAAAAATTTTAGAAAAATTTTCAAAAATTAAAAAAAAAATTAAAAAAATTTTAAAAATTAAAAAAAAATTTAAAAATTAAAAAAAAAATTTAAAAATTTAAAAAAAAATTTAAAAAATTAAAAAAAAAATTTTAAAAAAATTATAAAATTAAAAAAAATTATAAGAAAATTTAAAAAAAAAATTTAAAAAATTGAAAAAATTAAAAAAATTAAAAAAATTAAAATAAAAGAAAAAAAATTAAAAAAATTAAAAAACATTTTTTGAAATAAAAAATTATAATTTTTAAAAAAATTTAAAAAAATTTTAAAAAATTAAAAAAAAAATTTAAAAAATTAAAAAAAAAATTTAAAAAAATTTTTAAAATTAAAAAAACTTGTTTAAAAAATTATAAAAAAGTTTTAAGAAAATTTTAAAAATTAAAAAATATTTTTGAAATAAAAAAATAATACTTTTAAAATAATTTTAAAAAAAATTAGAAAAATTTTCAAAAATTAAAAAAAAATAAAAAAAATTTTAAAAATTAAAAAAAAATTTAAAAATTAAAAAAAATTTAAAAATTAAAAAAAAATTATAAGAAAATTTAAAAAAAAATTAAAAATTTGAAAAAATTAAAATAAAATTAAAAAACATTTTTGAAATAAAAAAATAATAATTTTAAAAAAATTTTAAAAAATTTTAGAAAAATTTTCAAAAATTTTAGAAAAATTTTCAAAAATTAAAAAAAAAATAAAAAAATTTAAAATTAAAAAAAAAATTTTAAATTTAAAAAAAAATTTAAAAATTAAAGAAAATTTTAAAAATTAAAAAAATTAAAAAAATTAAAAAAATTAAAAAAATTAAAAAAATTAAAAAAATTAAAAAAATTAAAAAAATTAAAAAAATTAAAAAAATTAAAAAAATTAAAAAAATTAAAAAAATTAAAAAAATTAAAAAAATTAAAAAAATAAAATATAATAATTTAAAAAAAAAATAAAAAAAAATTTGAAAATTAAGAAAATTAAAAAAATCGAAAAGTATAGAAAATATTAAAAAATAAATAATTTTTTTAATTTTGTTAAAAAATTAAAACAAATTTTAAAAAAAATTTTTAATTTTTTAAAAAATTTAAATAAAAATAAAGCACAGAAATTTTTTAAAAAATTTAAAAAAATTTTAAAAAATTAAAAAAAAAATTGAAAAAATTTTTAAAATTAAAAAAAATTATAAGAAAATTTAAAAAAAATTAAAAAATTGAAAAAATTAAAAAAATTAAAAAAATTAAAATAAAAGGAAAAAAATTAAAAAACATTTTTTGAAATAAAAAAATTATAATTTTTAAAAAAATTAAAAAAATTTTTTTAAATTTTAAAAAAATTTAAAAAAAATTAAAAAAAATTGTTTAAAAAATTAAAAAAAAGTTTTAAGGAAATTTTAAAAATTAAAAAACATTTTTGAAATAAAAAAATAATACTTTTAAAAAAATTTTAAAAAAAATTTAGAAAAATTTTTAAAAATTAAAAAAATTTAAAAATTAAAAAAAAAATTAAAAATTAAAAAAAAAATTTAAAAATTAAAAAAAAAATTTAAAAATTAAAAAAAAAATTTAAAAATTAAAAAAAAAAATAAAAAAAAAATTTTTAAATTTTAAAAAATTTTTAAAAATTGAAAAAAAATATAAGAAAATTTAAAAAAATTTAAAATTAAAAAAATTAAAAAAATTAAAAATATAAATAATTTTAAAAAAATTAAAAAAAATTTGAAAATTAAAAAAATTAAAAAAATCAAAAAGAATAGAAAATATTAAAAAATAAATAATTTTTTTAATTTTGTTAAAAAATTAAAACAAATTTTAAAAAAAAATTTTAATTTTGTAAAAAATTTAAATAAAAATAAAGCACAGAAATTTTTTAAAAAATTTAAAAAAATTTTAAAAAATTAAAAAAAAAATTTAAAAAATTATTAAAATTAAAAAAAATTATAAGAAAATTTAAAAAAAAAATTAAAAAATTGAAAAAATTAAAAAAATTAAAAAAATTAAAATAAAAGGAAAAAAATTAAAAAACATTTTTTGAAATAAAAAAATTATAATTTTTAAAAAAATTAAAAAAAAATTTTAAAATTTTAAAAAAATTAAAAAAATTTGTTTAAAAAATTAAAAAAAAGTTTTAAGGAAATTTTAAAAATTAAAAAACATTTTTGAAATAAAAAAATAACACTTTTAAAAAAAATTTTAAAAAAATTTAGAAAAATTTTTAAAAATTAAAAAAAATAAAAAAATTTAAAAATTAAAAAAAAATTAAAAATTTAAAAAAAATTTAAAAATTAAAAAAAAAATTTAACAATTAAAAAAATTTTTTTTTACAAATTTAAAAAAAAATTTAAAAAAAATTTAAAAAATTTTTTTAATAAATTTTAAAAATTAAAAAAAAATATAAGAAAATTTAAAAAAAAATTGAAAAATTTGAAAAAATTTAAAAAAATTAAAAAACATTTTTGAAATAAAAAAATAATAATTTAAAAAAAATTTTAAAAAATTTTAGAAAAATTTTCAAAAATTAAAAAAAAAATTAAAAAAATTTTAAAAATTAAAAAAAAATTTAAAAATTAAAAAAAAAAATTAAAAATTTAAAAAAAAAATTTAAAAAATTAAAAAAAAAATTTAAAAAAATTATAAAATTAAAAAAAATTATAAGA
>NW_027488199.1:0-9117 GCF_050908995.1 Andrena cerasifolii | reverse complement strand
GATTCAATATCGGTTTTTCAATATCGGTTTTGCAATATCGGTTTTTCAATATCGGTTTTTCAATATCAGTTTTTCGATATCAGTTTTTCAATATTTGTTTTTCAATATCGGTTTTTCAATATCGGTTTTGCAATATCAGTTTTTCGATGTAAGTTTTTCAATATTGGTTTTTCAATATCGGTTTTGCAATATCAGTTTTTCAATATCGGTTTTTCAATATCGGTTTTGCAATATCAGTTTTTCGATATCAGTTTTTCAATATTTGTATTTCAATATCGGTTTTTCAATATCGGTTCTAATATCGGATTCAATATCGGTTTTTCAATATCGGTTTTGCAATATCAGTTTTTCGATGTAAGTTTTTCAATATTGGTTTTTCAATATCGGTTTTTCAATATCGGTTTTGCAATATCAGTTTTTCGATGTAAGTTTTTCAATATTGGTTTTTCAATATCGGTTTTTCAATATCGGTTTTTCAATATCAGTTTTTCGATATCAGTTTTTCAATATTTGTTTTTCAATATCGGTTTTTGAATATCGGTTCTAATATCGGATTCAATATCGGTTTCTCAATATCGGTTTTGCAATATCAGTTTTTCGATATAGGTTTTTCAATATCGGTTTTTCAATATCGGTTTTTCAATATCGGTTTTTCAATATCGGTTTTTCAATATCAGTTTTTCGATGTAAGTATTTCAATATCGGTTTTTCAATATCGGTTCTAATATCGGATTCAATATCGGTTTTTCAATATCGGTTTTGCAATATCAGTTTTTCGATGTAAGTTTTTCAATATTGGTTTTTCAATATCGGTTTTAATATCGGATTCAATATCGGTTTTTCAATATCGGTTTTGCAATATCAGTTTTTCGATGTAAGTTTTTCAATATTGGTTTTTCAATATCGGTTTTTCAATATCGGTTTTGCAATATCAGTTTTTCGATGTAAGTTTTCCAATATTGGTTTTTCAATATTTGTTTTTCAATATCGGTTTTTGAATATCGGTTCTAATATCGGATTCAATATCGGTTTTTGAATATCGGTTCTAATATCGGATTCAATATCGGTTTCTCAATATCGGCTTTGCAATATCAGTTTTTCGATATAGGTTTTTCAATATCGTTTTTTCAATATCGGTTTTTCAATATCGGTTTTTCAATATCAGTTTTTCGATGTAAGTATTTCAATATTGGTTTTTCAATATCGGTTTTTCAATATCGGTTCTAATATCGGATTCAATATCGGTTTTTCAATATCGGTTTTGCAATATCAGTTTTTCGATGTAAGTTTTTCAATATTGGTTTTTCAATATTGGTTTTTCAATATCGGTTCTAATATCGGATTCAATATCGGTTTTTCAATATCGGTTTTGCAATATCAGTTTTTCGATGTAAGTTTTTCAATATTGGTTTTTCAATATCGGTTTTTCAATATCGGTTTTTCAATATCAGTTTTTCGATGTAAGTATTTCAATATTGGTTTTTCAATATCGGTTTTTCAATATCGGTTCTAATATCGGATTCAATATCGGTTTTTCAATATCGGTTTTGCAATATCAGTTTTTCGATGTAAGTTTTTCAATATTGGTTTTTCAATATCGGTTCTAATATCGGATTCAATATCGGTTTTTCAATATCGGTTTTGCAATATCAGTTTTTCGATGTAAGTTTTTCAATATTGGTTTTTCAATATCGGTTTTTCAATATCGGTTTTGCAATATCAGTTTTTCGATGTAAGTTTTTCAATATTGGTTTTTCAATATCGGTTTTTCAATATCGGTTCTAATATCGGATTCAATATCGGTTTTTCAATATCGGTTTTGCAATATCAGTTTTTCGATGTAAGTTTTTCAATATTGGTTTTTCAATATCGGTTTTTCAATATCGGTTTTGCAATATCAGTTTTGTCGATGTAAGTTTTTCAATATTGGTTTTTCAATATTTGTTTTTCAATATCGGTTTTTGAATATCGGTTCTAATATCGGATTCAATATCGGTTTTTGAATATCGGTTCTAATATCGGATTCAATATCGGTTTCTCAATATCGGCTTTGCAATATCAGTTTTTCGATATAGGTTTTTCAATATCGTTTTTTCAATATCGGTTTTTCAATATCGGTTTTTCAATATCAGTTTTTCGATGTAAGTATTTCAATATTGGTTTTTCAATATCGGTTTTTCAATATCGGTTCTAATATCGGATTCAATATCGGTTTTTCAATATCGGTTTTGCAATATCAGTTTTTCGATGTAAGTTTTTCAATATTGGTTTTTCAATATTGGTTTTTCAATATCGGTTCTAATATCGGATTCAATATCGGTTTTTCAATATCGGTTTTGCAATATCAGTTTTTCGATGTAAGTTTTTCAATATTGGTTTTTCAATATCGGTTTTTCAATATCGGTTTTTCAATATCAGTTTTTCGATGTAAGTATTTCAATATTGGTTTTTCAATATCGGTTTTTCAATATCGGTTCTAATATCGGATTCAATATCGGTTTTTCAATATCGGTTTTGCAATATCAGTTTTTCGATGTAAGTTTTTCAATATTGGTTTTTCAATATCGGTTTTTCAATATCTGTTTTTCAATATCAGTTTTTCGATATCAGTTTTTCAATATTTGTTTTTCAATATCGGTTCTAATATCGGTTTTTCAATATCGGTTCTGGTTCTAATATCGGATTCAATATCGGTTTTTCAATATCGGTTTTGCAATATCAGTTTTTCGATGTAAGTCTTTCAATATTGGTTTTTCAATATCGGTTTTTCAATATCGGTTTTTCAATATCGGTTTTTCAATATCGTTTTGCAATATCAGTTTTTCAATATCGGTTTTGCAATATCAGTTTTTCGATATCAGTTTTTCAATATTTGTATTTCAATATCGGTTTTTCAATATCGGTTCTAATATCGGATTCAATATCGGTTTTTGCAATATCAGTTTTTCGATATAGGTTTTTCGATGTAAGTTTTTCAATATTGGTTTTTCAATATCGGTTCTAATATCGGATTCAATAACGGTTTTTCAATATCGGTTTTGCAATATAAGTTTTTCGATGTAAGTTTTTCAATATTGGTTTTTCAATATCGGTTCTAATATCGGATTCAATATCGGTTTTTCAATATCGGTTTTGCAATATCAGTTTTTCGATGTAAGTTTTTCAATATTGGTTTTTCAATATCGGTTTTTCAATTCGGTTTTTCAAATCAGTTTTTCGATGTAAGTATTTCAATATTGGTTTTTCAATATCGGTTTTTCAATATCGGTTCTAATATCGGATTCAATATCGGTTTTCAATATCGGTTTTGCAATATCGGTTTTTCAATATCGGTTTTTCAATATCAGTTTTTCGATATCAGTTTTTCAATATTTGTTTTTCAATATCGGTTTTTCAATATCGGTTCTAATATCGGATTCAATTCGGTTTTTCAATATCGGTTTTGCAATATCAGTTTTTCGATGTAAGTTTTTCTTCAATATGGGTTTTTCAATATCGGTTTTGCAATATCAGTTTTTCGATATAGGTTTTTCAATATCGGTTTTTCAATTTCGGTTTTTCAATATCAGTTTTTCAATATTTGGTTTTCAATATCGGGTTTTTGAATATCGGTTCTATTATGGGATTCAATATCGGTTTCTCAATATCCGGTTTTGCAATATCAGTTTTTCGATATAGGTTTTTCAATATCGGTTTTTCAATATCGGTTTTTCAATATCGGTTCTAATATCGGATTCAATTCGGTTTTTCAATATCGGTTCTAATATCGGATTCAATATCGGTTTTTCAATATCGGTTTTGCAATATCAGTTTTTCGATGTAAGTTTTTCAATATTGGTTTTTCAATATCGGTTTTTCAATATCGGTTTTTCAATATCAGTTTTTCGATGTAAGTATTTCAATATTGGTTTTTCAATATCGGTTTTTCAATATCGGTTTTTCAATATCGGTTTTTCAATATCGGTTTCGATATCAGTTTTTCAATATTTGTTTTTCAATATCGGTTTTTCAATATCGGTTCTAATATCGGATTCAATATCGGTTTTTCAATATCGGTTTGCAATATCAGTTTTTCGATGTAAGTATTTCAATATTGGTTTTTCAATATCGGTTTTTCAATATCGGTTCTAATATCGGATTCAATATCGGTTTTCAATATCGGTTTTGCAATATCGGTTTTTCAATATCGGTTTTTCAATTTCGGTTTTTCAATATCAGTTTTTCAATATTTGGTTTTCAATATCGGTTTTTGAATATCGGTTCTATTATGGGATTCAATATCGGTTTTCAATTTCGGTTTTTCAATATCAGTTTTTCAATATTTGGTTTTTCAATATCGGTTTTTGAATATCGGTTCTATTATGGGATTCAATATCGGTTTCTCAATATCGGTTTTGCAATATCAGTTTTTCGATATAGGTTTTTCAATATCGGTTTTTCAATATCGGTTTTTCAATATCGGTTCTAATATCGGATTCAATATCGGTTTTTCAATATCGGTTCTAATATCGGATTCAATATCGGTTTTTCAATATCGGTTTTGCAATATCGGTTTTTCAATATCGGTTTTTCAATATCAGTTTTTCGATATCAGTTTTTCAAATATTTGTTTTTCAATATCGGTTTTTCAATATCGGTTCTAATATCGGATTCAATATCGGTTTTTCAATATCGTTTTGCAATATTCAGTTTTTCGATGTAAGTTTTTCAATATTGGTTTTTCAATATCGGTTCTAATATCGGATTCAATATCGGTTTTTCAATATCGGTTTTGCAATATCAGTTTTTCGATGTAAGTTTTTCAATATTGGTTTTTCAATATCGGTTTTTCAATATCGGTTTTTCAATATCGGTTTTTCAATATCGGTTTTTCGATATCAGTTTTCAATATTTGTTTTTCATATCGGTTTTTCAATATCGGTTCTAATATCGGATTCAATATCGGTTTTTCAATATCGGTTTTGCAATATCAGTTTTTCGATGTAAGTTTTTCATATTGGTTTTTCAATATCGGTTTTTCAATATCGGTTTTGCAATATCAGTTTTTCGATATAGGTTTTTCAATATCGGTTTTTCAAATTTCGGTTTTCAATATCGTTTTTCATATTTGGTTTTTCAATATCGGTTTTTGAATATCGGGTTCTATTATGGGATTCAATATCGGTTTCTCAATATCGGTTTTGCAATATCAGTTTTTCGATATAGGTTTTTCAATATCGGTTTTTCAATATCGGTTTTTCAATATCGGTTTTTCAATATCAGTTTTTCGATATCAGTTTTTAAATATTTGTTTTTCAATATCGGTTTTTCAATATCGGTTCTAATATCGGATTCAATATCGGTTTTTCAATATCGGTTTTGCAATATCAGTTTTTCGATGTAAGTTTTTCAATATTGGTTTTTCAATATCGGTTTTGCAATATCAGTTTTTCGATATAGGTTTTTCAATATCGGTTTTTCAATTTCGGTTTTTCAATATCGGTTTTTCAATATCGGTTTTTCAATATCGGTTTTTCAATATCGGTTTTGCAATATCAGTTTTTCAATATCGGTTTTTCAATATCGGTTTTGCAATATCAGTTTTTCGATATCAGTTTTTCAATATTTGTATTTCAATATCGGTTTTTCAATATCGGTTCTAATATCGGATTCAATATCGGTTTTGCAATATCAGTTTTTCGATATAGGTTTTTCGATGTAAGTTTTTCAATATTGGTTTTTCAATATCGGTTCTAATATCGGATTCAATAACGGTTTTTCAATATCGGTTTTGCAATATAAGTTTTTCGATGTAAGTTTTTCAATATTGGTTTTTCAATATCGGTTCTAATATCGGATTCAATATCGGTTTTTCAATATCGGTTTTGCAATATCAGTTTTTCGATGTAAGTTTTTCAATATTGGTTTTTCAATATCGGTTTTGCAATATCAGTTTTTCAATATCGGTTTTTCAATATCGGTTTTGCAATATCAGTTTTTCGATATCAGTTTTTCAATATTTGTATTTCAATATCGGTTTTTCAATATCGGTTCTAATATCGGATTCAATATCGGTTTTGCAATATCAGTTTTTCGATATAGGTTTTTCGATGTAAGTTTTTCAATATTGGTTTTTCAATATCGGTTCTAATATCGGATTCAATAACGGTTTTTCAATATCGGTTTTTCAATATCAGTTTTTCGATGTAAGTATTCCAATATTGGTTTTTCAATATCGGTTTTTCAATATCGGTTCTAATATCGGATTCAATATCGGTTTTTCAATATCGGTTTTGCAATATCGGTTTTTCAATATCGGTTTTTCAATATCAGTTTTTCGATATCAGTTTTTCAATATTTGTTTTTCAATATCGGTTTTTCAATATCGGTTTTGCAATATCAGTTTTTCGATGTAAGTTTTTCAATATTGGTTTTTCAATATCGGTTTTGCAATATCAGTTTTTCAATATCGGTTTTTCAATATCGGTTTTGCAATATCAGTTTTTCGATATCAGTTTTTCAATATTTGTATTTCAATATCGGTTTTTCAATATCGGTTCTAATATCGGATTCAATATCGGTTTTTCAATATCGGTTTTGCAATATCAGTTTTTCGATGTAAGTTTTTCAATATTGGTTTTTCAATATCGGTTTTTCAATATCGGTTTTGCAATATCAGTTTTTCGATGTAAGTTTTTCAATATTGGTTTTTCAATATCGGTTTTTCAATATCGGTTTTTCAATATCAGTTTTTCGATATCAGTTTTTCAATATTTGTTTTTCAATATCGGTTTTTGAATATCGGTTCTAATATCGGATTCAATATCGGTTTCTCAATATCGGTTTTGCAATATCAGTTTTTCGATATAGGTTTTTCAATATCGGTTTTTCAATATCGGTTTTTCAATATCGGTTTTTCAATATCGGTTTTTCAATATCAGTTTTTCGATGTAAGTATTTCAATATCGGTTTTTCAATATCGGTTCTAATATCGGATTCAATATCGGTTTTTCAATATCGGTTTTGCAATATCAGTTTTTCGATGTAAGTTTTTCAATATTGGTTTTTCAATATCGGTTTTAATATCGGATTCAATATCGGTTTTTCAATATCGGTTTTGCAATATCAGTTTTTCGATGTAAGTTTTTCAATATTGGTTTTTCAATATCGGTTTTTCAATATCGGTTTTGCAATATCAGTTTTTCGATGTAAGTTTTCCAATATTGGTTTTTCAATATTTGTTTTTCAATATCGGTTTTTGAATATCGGTTCTAATATCGGATTCAATATCGGTTTTTGAATATCGGTTCTAATATCGGATTCAATATCGGTTTCTCAATATCGGCTTTGCAATATCAGTTTTTCGATATAGGTTTTTCAATATCGTTTTTTCAATATCGGTTTTTCAATATCGGTTTTTCAATATCAGTTTTTCGATGTAAGTATTTCAATATTGGTTTTTCAATATCGGTTTTTCAATATCGGTTCTAATATCGGATTCAATATCGGTTTTTCAATATCGGTTTTGCAATATCAGTTTTTCGATGTAAGTTTTTCAATATTGGTTTTTCAATATTGGTTTTTCAATATCGGTTCTAATATCGGATTCAATATCGGTTTTTCAATATCGGTTTTGCAATATCAGTTTTTCGATGTAAGTTTTTCAATATTGGTTTTTCAATATCGGTTTTTCAATATCGGTTTTTCAATATCAGTTTTTCGATGTAAGTATTTCAATATTGGTTTTTCAATATCGGTTTTTCAATATCGGTTCTAATATCGGATTCAATATCGGTTTTTCAATATCGGTTTTGCAATATCAGTTTTTCGATGTAAGTTTTTCAATATTGGTTTTTCAATATCGGTTCTAATATCGGATTCAATATCGGTTTTTCAATATCGGTTTTGCAATATCAGTTTTTCGATGTAAGTTTTTCAATATTGGTTTTTCAATATCGGTTTTTCAATATCGGTTTTGCAATATCAGTTTTTCGATGTAAGTTTTTCAATATTGGTTTTTCAATATCGGTTTTTCAATATCGGTTCTAATATCGGATTCAATATCGGTTTTTCAATATCGGTTTTGCAATATCAGTTTTTCGATGTAAGTTTTTCAATATTGGTTTTTCAATATCGGTTTTTCAATATCGGTTTTGCAATATCAGTTTTGTCGATGTAAGTTTTTCAATATTGGTTTTTCAATATTTGTTTTTCAATATCGGTTTTTGAATATCGGTTCTAATATCGGATTCAATATCGGTTTTTGAATATCGGTTCTAATATCGGATTCAATATCGGTTTCTCAATATCGGCTTTGCAATATCAGTTTTTCGATATAGGTTTTTCAATATCGTTTTTTCAATATCGGTTTTTCAATATCGGTTTTTCAATATCAGTTTTTCGATGTAAGTATTTCAATATTGGTTTTTCAATATCGGTTTTTCAATATCGGTTCTAATATCGGATTCAATATCGGTTTTTCAATATCGGTTTTGCAATATCAGTTTTTCGATGTAAGTTTTTCAATATTGGTTTTTCAATATTGGTTTTTCAATATCGGTTCTAATATCGGATTCAATATCGGTTTTTCAATATCGGTTTTGCAATATCAGTTTTTCGATGTAAGTTTTTCAATATTGGTTTTTCAATATCGGTTTTTCAATATCGGTTTTTCAATATCAGTTTTTCGATGTAAGTATTTCAATATTGGTTTTTCAATATCGGTTTTTCAATATCGGTTCTAATATCGGATTCAATATCGGTTTTTCAATATCGGTTTTGCAATATCAGTTTTTCGATGTAAGTTTTTCAATATTGGTTTTTCAATATCGGTTTTTCAATATCTGTTTTTCAATATCAGTTTTTCGATATCAGTTTTTCAATATTTGTTTTTCAATATCGGTTCTAATATCGGTTTTTCAATATCGGTTCTAATATCGGATTCAATATCGGTTTTTCAATATCGGTTTTGCAATATCAGTTTTTCGATGTAAGTTTTTCAATATTGGTTTTTCAATATCGGTTTTTCAATATCGGTTTTTCAATATCGGTTTTTCAATATCGGTTTTGCAATATCAGTTTTTCAATATCGGTTTTGCAATATCAGTTTTTCGATATCAGTTTTTCAATATTTGTATT
>NW_027488198.1:0-9122 GCF_050908995.1 Andrena cerasifolii | reverse complement strand
TTAATTTTAATTTTTTTTAATTTTCTTATAATTTTTTTTTTTAAATTTTTTAAAATTTTTTTAAAATTTTTTTTAATTTTTTTTTTTAAAATTTGTTTTAATTTTTTAACAAATTTTTTTTTATTTTTTATAAAAATTTTTTGTTTTAAAAAAAATTCTATATTTTTTAATCTTTTCATTTTTTTTAATTTTTTTTAAAAAATAAAAAAAAAATATAAATTTTGTTTTAATTTTTTAACAATTTCTTTTAAAAAAATTTTATTTATGTTTTTTAAATTTTTTTCTTAATTTTTTTAATTTTTTTTAAATTTTTTTATTTTTTTTTTAAAATTGTTTTAATTTTTTAACAAAATTTTTAAAAAAAGTTTTTTATATTTTATAAAAAATTTTTTTTTTAAAAAAAATCTATATTTTTTAATCTTTTCATTTTTTAATTTTTTTTTTTAAATTTAAAAAAATAATTTAAATCTTCTTTTAATTTTTTAACAATTTCTTTTAAAATATTTTATTTATGTTTTTTAAATTTTTTTCTTAATTTTTTTCCTTATTTTTTTTAATTTTTTTTTAAAAAATTTGTTTTAATTTTTTAACAATTTTTTAAATTTCTTTTTAATTTTTATTTTTCTTTTATTTTACTTTTTTAATTTTTTTAAATTTTAAATTTTTTGTTAAATTTTCTTATTTTTTTTAAATTTTTTAAATTTTTAAAAAATTTTTTTTTAATTTTTAACAATTTTTAAATTTTTTTTAAATTTGTATTTTTCTTTTATTTTACTTTTTTAATTTTTTTAAATTTTAAATGTTTTTTTTTAATTTTCTTATAATTTTTTTTTTTTAATTTTTTAATTTTTTTTAAATTTTTTTTAAATTTTTATTTAATTTTAAAATTTTTTTTAATTTTTTTAAATTTTTATAAAATTTTTAAAATTTTTTTAAAAGTTTAAATTTTTTTTCAAATTATTTGAAATTTTTTTAACTTATTTTTTTTATTTTTTTTTTAAATTTTTTAAAAATTTTTTTGAAAATATTTTTTTTAATTTTTTAATTTTTTTTTTAAATTGTTATTTAATTTTTTTTATTTTTTTTATTTTTTAAAAAAAAAATTGAAAATTTTTTAAAATTTTTTTGAAAATTTTTTTAAATTTTTTGAAAATTTTTTAAATTTTTTTTTTAATTTTTTTATATTTTTTATTTTATTTTTTTTAAATTTTTATTTAATTTTTTAAATTTTTTTATAAATTTTTTTTAAATTTAAAATTTTTTTGATAATTTTTTAAATTTTTTTTTTAATTTTTTTATATTTTTTAATTTTTTTTAATTTTTATTTAGTTTTTAAAATTTTTTGAAATTTAAATTTTTTTTTATTTTTTTTTAATTTTATACAATTTTTTTTTAATTTTTTTATATTTTTTTATTTTAAAAAAAATTTCTTTATTTTTTATTTTTTTTAATTTTTAATTGTTTAATTTTTTTAATTTCTTTTATTTTTCTTTTAAATTTTTGTGTATTTTTTTTTATTTTAAATTTTTTTTTAAATTTTAAAATTTTTTTACTTTGATTTTTTTTTATTTTTTTTGAAAATTTGTTTTAATTTTTTAAAATTTTTTTGAAAATTTTTTAAATTTTTTTAAAAATTTTTTAAATTTTTTTTAAAAAAATTGTTTTAATTTTTTAACAATTTTTTAAATTTCTTTTTAATTTTTATTTTTCTTTTATTTTACTTTTTTAATTTTTTAAATTTTAAATTTTTTTTAATTTTCTTATAATTTTTTTTTTAAATTTTTTAAATTTTTTAAATTTTTTTTTTAAATTTTTAAAATTTTTTTCAATTTTTTTAAAATTTTTTTATTTAATTTTTTAAAATTAAAAAATTTTAAAAATTTTTTTTTATATTTAATTTTTTTTTCAATTTTTTGAAAAAAAATTAAATTTTTTTCAAATTACTTAAAATTTTTAAAATTTTTTAAAAATTTTTATAAAAATTTTTTCTTAAAAAAATTGTTTTAATTATTTAACAATTTTTAAAATTTTTTTTTTAATTTTTATTTTTCTTTTATTTTACTTTTTTAATTTTTTTAAATTTAAAATTTTTTTTAATTTTCTTATAATTTTTTTTAAATTTTTTAAATTTTTAAAATTTTTTTTTTAAATTTTTTAATTTTTTTTCAATTTTTTAAAAAAAATTATTTAATTTTTTAAAATTTAAAATTTTTTTAAAATTTTTTTTAAAATTTTTATTTAACTTTTTTAATTTTTTTAATTTTTTTAATTTTTTTAATTTTTTAAAATTTTTTGAAAATTTTTTAAAATTTTTTTAAAATTTTTTTTATATTTTTTATTTAATTTTTTTTAAATTTTTATTTAATTTTTAAATTTTTTTTATAAATTTTTTTTAAATTTAAAAATTTTTTTTAATTTTTTTTTAATTTTTTACAAAAAATTTTTTAATTTTGTTTATATTTTTATAATTTTAAAAAATTTTTTTTTAAATCTAAATTTTTGTAAAATTTTCTTTACTTTAATTTTTTTTAAATTTAAAAAAAAATTAATTTTTTTAAAATTATTTCTTTTTATTTCAAAAAACGTTTTTTTAATTTTTTTTAAATTTATTTTTCCTTTATTTTAATCTGTAAATTTTTAATTTTTTTTTAAATTTTTAAAAAAAAAATTTTAAATTTATTTATTTTTTTAAATTTTTATTTTTCTTTTATTTTACTTTTTTAATTTTTTTAAATTTTAAATTTTTTTTAATTTTCTTATTTTATTTTTTTAAATTTTTAAAATTTTTAAATTTTTTTTGAATTTTTAACAATTTTTTAAATTTTTTTTTAAATTTGTATTTTTCTTTTATTTTACTTTTTTAATTTTTTTAAATTTTAAAAGTTTTTTTTTAATTTTCTTATAATTTTTTTATTTTTTTTAAATTTTTTAAAATTTTATTTAATTTTTTTTTAAAAATTTGTTTTAATTTTTTAACAAAATTTTAAATTTTTAAAAAAATTTTTTCTATATTTTTTAATTTTTTTATTTTTAAAATTTTTTCATTTTTTAAAATTTTTTTTAAATTTTTTAAAAATTTTGTTTTAATTTTTTAACAAATTTTTTTTTTTTAACAAATTTTTTTTATTTTTTATAAAATTTTTTTGTTTTAAAAAAAATCTATATTTTTTAATCTTTTCAATTTTTTAAATTTTTTTAAAAAATAAAAAAAAAATTAAATTTTGTTTTAATTTTTTAACAATTTCTTTTAAAAAAATTTTATTTATGTTTTTAAATTTTTTTCTTAATTTTTTTAATCTTTTTGTTTTTTTTTAATTTTTTATTTTTTATTTATTTTTTGAAATTTTTAAAAAAAATTTTTAAAATTTTTAAAAAACTTTTGAAATTTTTTTATTTTTTAAAATTTTTATTTCTTTATTTTTTTTATTTTTCTTCTAAATTTTTGTATATTTTTTTTATTTAAATTTTTTTTGTATTTAAATTTCTTTATTTTAATTTTCTTATAATTTTTTTATTTTTTAAAAATTTTTTAAAATTTTTTATTTTTTTTTAAAATTGTTTTAATTTTTTAACAAAATTTTTAAAAATTTTTTTTTATTTTTTATAAAAAATTTTTTTTAAAAAAAAAATTCTATATTTTTTAATCTTTTCATTTTTAATTTTTTTTTAAATTTAAAAAAAAATTTAAATTTTGTTTTAATTTTTTAACAAAATTTTTTTAGTTTTTATAAAATTTTTTTGTTTTAAAAAAAAATTTCTATTTTTTTTAACCTTTTCATTTTCTTAAATTTTTTAAAAAATGAAAAAAAATTTAAATTTTGTTTTAATTTTTTAACAATTTCTTTTTAAAAAAAATTATTTATGTTTTTAAAATTTTTTTCTTAATTTTTTAAATTTTTTTTTAATTTTTTTGTTTTTTTTATTTTTTTATTTTTTATTTATTTTTTTAAATTTTTAAAAAATTTTTTAAAATTTTTACTTTTTTTTAAATTTTTAAATTTTTTAAAAATTTTTTTAAAAAAATTTTAAAAAATTTGTTTTAATTTTTTAACAAAATTTTTTAAAATTTTTTTTTATTTTTTTTTATTTTAAATTTTTTTAATTTTCTTATAATTTTTCTATTTTTTTTAAATTTTTTAAAAATTTTTTTTAAATTTTTTAAAATTTTTTAAAAATTTTTTTAAATTTTTTTTAAAAAATTTGTTTTAATTTTTTAAACAAAATTTTTAAATTTTTTATTTTTTTTTAATTTTAAATTTTTTTTTAATTTTCTTATAATTTTTTTATTTTTTTCTAAATTTTTTAAAATTTGTTTAAAATTTTTAAAATTTTTTTTTTTAAAAATTTGTTTTAATTTTTTAACAAATTTTTTTTTAATTTTTTTTTCAATGTTAAATTTTTTTTTAATTTTCTTATAATTTTTTTATTTTTTTTAAATTTTTTAAAATTTTATATATTTTTTTTTAAAATTTGTTTTAATTTTTTAACAAAATTTTTAATTTTTTTTTTAAATTTTTCAATATTTTTTAATTTTTTTATTTTTTAAATTTTTTTTAATTTTTTAAACATTTTTTTTTAATTTTTTAAATTTTTTTAAAAAATTTGTTTTAATTTTTTAACAATTTCTTTTAAAAAAATTTTATTTATGTTTTTAAATTTTTTTTAATTTTTTTAAAATTTTTTTTAAAAAATTTGTTTTAATTTTTTAACAAAATTTTAAAAATTTTCTTTATTTTTTTAAAATTTTTTTCTATATTTTTTAATTTTTTTATTTTTTAAAATTTTTTTAATTTTTTAAACATTTTTTTTTAATTTTTTAAAATTTTTTTTAAAAAATTTGATTTAATTTTTTTTTAACAAAATTTAAAAAAATTATTTTTTTAATTCTAAATTTTATTTAATTTTCTTATAATTTTTTTATTTTTTTTAACTTTTAAAATTTTTTTAAAATTTTTTAAAACTTTTTTTAAAAAATTTGTTTTAATTTTTTAACAAAATTTTTAATTTTTTTTTAAATTTTTTTCTATATTTTTTAATTTTTTTATTTTTTAAATTTTTTTTCATTTTTTAAAATTTTTATTTGTTTATTTTTTTTATTTTTCTTCTAAATTTTTGTATATTTTTTTTATTTAATTTTTTTTTGTATTTAAATTTCTTTATTTTAATTTTCTTATAATTTTTTTATTTTTTAAAAATTTTTTAAAATTTTTTTATTTTTTTTAAAATTGTTTTAATTTTTTAACAAAATTTTAAAAAAATTTTTTTTATTTTTTATAAAAATTTTTTTTTTAAAAAAAATTCTATATTTTTTAATCTTTTCATTTTTAATTTTTTTTTTAAATTTAAAAAAAAATTTAAATTTTTGTTTTAATTTTTTAACAATTTCTTTTAAAAAAATTTTATTTATGTTTTTTAAATTTTTTTCTTAATTTTTTTAATTTTTTTTAAATTTTTTTATTTTTTTTTTAAAATTGTTTTAATTTTTTAACAAAATTTTTAAAAAAAGTTTTTTATATTTTATAAAAATTTTTTTTTAAAAAAAATCTATATTTTTTAATCTTTTCATTTTTTAATTTTTTTTTTAAAATTTAAAAAAAAATTTAAATCTTGTTTTAATTTTTTAACAATTTCTTTTAAAATATTTTATTTATGTTTTTTAAATTTTTTTCTTAATTTTTTTCCTTAATTTTTTTAATTTTTTTTTAATTTTTTTGTTTTTTTTTTATTTATTTTTTAAATTTTTTTTAATTTTTTAACAATTTTTTTTTTAATTTTTTTTTCAATTTTAAATTTTTTTTTAATTTTCTTATTTTTTTTAAATTTTTAAAAATTTTTTTTATTTTTTTTAATTTTAATTTTTTTTTAATTTTCTTATAATTTTTTTTTTTTAAATTTTTTTAAAATTTTTTTAAAATTTTTTTTAATTTTTTTTTTAAAAATTTGTTTTAATTTTTTAACAAATTTTTTTTTATTTTTTATAAAAATTTTTTGTTTTAAAAAAAATTCTATATTTTTTAATCTTTTCATTTTTTTTAATTTTTTTTAAAAAATAAAAAAAAAATATAAATTTTGTTTTAATTTTTTAACAATTTCTTTTAAAAAAATTTTATTTATGTTTTTAAATTTTTTTCTTAATTTTTTTAATTTTTTTTAAATTTTTTTATTTTTTTTTTAAAATTGTTTTAATTTTTTAACAAAATTTTTTAAAAAAGTTTTTTATATTTTATAAAAAATTTTTTTTTTAAAAAAAATCTATATTTTTTAATCTTTTCATTTTTTAATTTTTTTTTTTAAATTTAAAAAAATAATTTAAATCTTCTTTTAATTTTTTAACAATTTCTTTTAAAATATTTTATTTATGTTTTTTAAATTTTTTTCTTAATTTTTTTCCTTATTTTTTTTAATTTTTTTTTAATTCTTTTGTTTTTTTTTATATATTTTTTAAATTTTTTTTTTAATTTTTTAACAATTTTTTTTTAAATTTTTTTTTCAATTTTAAATTTTTTTTAATTTTCTTATTTTTTTTAAATTTTTTAAAAATTTTTTTATTTTTTTTTAATTTTAATTTTTTTTTAATTTTCTTATAATTTTTTTTTTTAAATTTTTTTAAATTTTTTTAAAATTTTTTAAAATTTTTTTTTAAAAAATTTGTTTTAATTTTTTAACAAATTTTTAATTTTTTTTTATAAAATTTTTTTGTTTTAAAAAAAATTTCTATATTTTTTAACCTTTTCATTTTTTTAAATTTTTTTAAAAAATAAAAAAAAAATTTAAATTTTGTTGTAATTTTTTAACAATTTCTTTTAAAAAAATTTTATTTATGTTTTTAAAATTTTTTTTTAATTTTTTTAAAATTTTTTTTAAAAAATTTGTTTTAATTTTTTAACAAAATTTAAAAAATTTTTTTTTTTTAATTCTAAATTTTTTTTAATTTTCTTATAATTTTTTTATTTTTTTTTTAACTTTTAAAATTTTTTTAAAATTTTTTAAAACTTTTTTTTAAAAAATTTGTTTTAATTTTTTAACAAAATTTTTAATTTTTTTAAAATTTTTTTCTATATTTTTTAATTTTTTTATTTTTTAAAATTTTTTTCATTTTTTAAAATTTTTTTTTAAATTTTTTAAAAATTTTGTTTTAATTTTTTAACAAAATTTTTTTTATTTTTTATAAAATTTTTTTGTTTTAAAAAAATCTATATTTTTTAATCTTTTCAATTTTTTTAAATTTTTTTAAAAAATAAAAAATAATTTAAATCTTGTTTTAATTTTTTAACAATTTCTTTTAAAATATTTTATTTATGTTTTTTAAATTTTTTTCTTAATTTTTTTCCTTATTTTTTTTAATTTTTTTTTTAATTCTTTTGTTTTTTTTATATATTTTTTAAATTTTTTTTTTAATTTTTTAACAATTTTTTTTTTAATTTTTTTTTTCAATTTTAAATTTTTTTAAATTTTCTTATTTTTTTTAAATTTTTTAAAAATTTTTTTATTTTTTTTTAATTTTAATTTTTTTTTAATTTTCTTATAATTTTTTTTTTTTAAATTTTTTTAAATTTTTTTAAAATTTTTTAAAATTTTTTTTTAAAAAATTTGTTTTAATTTTTTAACAAATTTTTAATTTTTTTTTATAAAATTTTTTTGTTTTAAAAAAAATTTCTATATTTTTTAACCTTTTCATTTTTTTAAATTTTTTTAAAAAATAAAAAAAAAATTTAAATTTTGTTGTAATTTTTTAACAATTTCTTTTAAAAAAATTTTATTTATGTTTTTAAAATTTTTTTTTAATTTTTTTAAAATTTTTTTTAAAAAATTTGTTTTAATTTTTTAACAAAATTTAAAAAAATTTTTTTTTTTTAATTCTAAATTTTTTTTAATTTTCTTATAATTTTTTTATTTTTTTTTTTAACTTTTAAAATTTTTTTAAAATTTATTAAAACTTTTTTTTAAAAAATTTGTTTTAATTTTTTAACAAAATTTTTAATTTTTTTTAAAATTTTTTTCTATATTTTTTAATTTTTTTATTTTTTAAAATTTTTTTCATTTTTTAAAATTTTTTTTTAAATTTTTTAAAAATTTTGTTTTAATTTTTTAACAAAATTTTTTTTATTTTTTATAAAATTTTTTTGTTTTAAAAAAATCTATATTTTTTAATCTTTTCAATTTTTTTAAATTTTTTTAAAAAATAAAAAAAAATTTAAATTTTGTTTTAATTTTTTAACAATTTCTTTTAAAAAAATTTTATTTATGTTTTATAAATTTTTTTCTTAATTTTTTTAATTTTTTTGTTTTTTTTTTAATTTTTTATTTTTTATTTATTTTTTGAAATTTTTAAAAAAAAATTTTAAAATTTTTAAAAAACTTTTTGAAATTTTTTTCATTTTTTAAAATTTTTATTTGTTTATTTTTTTTATTTTTCTTCTAAATTTTTGTATATTTTTTTTATTTAATTTTTTTTTGTATTTAAATTTCTTTATTTTAATTTTCTTATAATTTTTTTATTTTTTAAAAATTTTTTAAAATTTTTTTATTTTTTTTAAAATTGTTTTAATTTTTTAACAAAATTTTAAAAAAATTTTTTTTATTTTTTATAAAAATTTTTTTTTTTAAAAAAAATTCTATATTTTTTAATCTTTTCATTTTTAATTTTTTTTTTAAATTTAAAAAAAAATTTAAATTTTTGTTTTAATTTTTTAACAATTTCTTTTAAAAAAATTTTATTTATGTTTTTTAAATTTTTTTCTTAATTTTTTTAATTTTTTTTTAATTTTTTTATTTTTTTTTTAAAATTGTTTTAATTTTTTAACAAAATTTTTAAAAAAAGTTTTTTATATTTTATAAAAATTTTTTTTTTAAAAAAAATCTATATTTTTTAATCTTTTCATTTTTTAATTTTTTTTTTAAAATTTAAAAAAAAATTTAAATCTTGTTTTAATTTTTTAACAATTTCTTTTAAAATATTTTATTTATGTTTTTTAAATTTTTTTCTTAATTTTTTTCCTTAATTTTTTTAATTTTTTTTTAATTTTTTTGTTTTTTTTTTATTTATTTTTTAAATTTTTTTTAATTTTTTAACAATTTTTTTTTTAATTTTTTTTTCAATTTTAAATTTTTTTTTAATTTTC